>NW_020676595.1:0-1452 GCF_002925995.2 Terrapene triunguis
GCTCGCCCCGTCGCCCTGACCTCCCGTTCTTTTATATACTTCTCGCATGTTTGCTCGCTCTCGTGCGACAACGAGACCACCACCACCCCCTCGCACGAACAGGGTGGGCGGACAGGTGCTGTATTTTCGACCTGGGCGGGGGCGTGGCAGGGGCAGGGCGGGGCCAAGGCAGGGGCGGGGCCAAGGGCTGGGCGTGGACATGTGAGGATGTAGCCCAGTGCTAGGCGTGTGGGCGGACGGAGACACACACACACACACACACACAAGCTATCCCACTGTCCCTGTTTCGGGAAGGGGGAGAGGAGGCGGGATGGACTGTCCCACTTTTCCTTGTTTTGGGGGGGAGGCGGGATGGACTGTCCCTGTTTTTGGGGGGGCAGATTATTCTACTATCCTGGTTTGGAGGGGGGAGGAATGGACTGTGCCATTGTCCCTGTTTTTTTGGGGGGGGAAGAAGGGATGGATTAGCCCACGGCGGGGAGGGGGGAAGGAGGGATGCATTGTTCTTCTGTCCCTGTTCGAAGGAGGGATGAATTGTCCCACTGTCCCTCTTTGGGGGGAGGAGGGATGGACTGTTCTATTGGCCCTATTTGGGGGGGGGAGGAAGGAGGGATGGACTGTGCCATTGCCCCTGTTTTGGGAGGGGGGAAGGAGGGATGGACTGTCCCACTGGCCCTGTTTCACGGGGGTGGTTTTTTGTGGCAGCACATGGTCCTCCCTGCAATCTGTGTTGGTAGCTGTGATTTTTGCAGTGCATTGTGGGTATTGGCTTATTCCCTCTGCGGTGGTGGGGGAGGGTCGGAGGGGGCACAGGGGTCAGAGGGTGTATGGCAGGGGTCGTGGGGCAGGGGCAGCTGTGGGTCACTGGGGAGACCACTGCGGGGTCAGAAGTCAGGGATGTTCGGAGATCGGGGGGAGTGGAGGGGAAAGGTGGGGGTTGTGCCAAGGTCACAGCGTAGGGGTGAGAGGTTAGAGGTCATAGGGCAGGTCGCAGTCTGAGTAAGGGGTTGCAGGTCATAGGATGGGGAGGTCACGGGGTGGGCAAAAGGTCAGGGGTTGCAGGGCAGGTGAGAGGCCAAAATGGGGTCAGGAGTCAAAGGGCACTGAGGTCATGGGGTGGGTGAGAGGTGGAGCAGGGAGGTCACACTGAGGGGGCAGGGGTCAAAGGACAGTGGGGTGGTGGGGCAGGGAGGTCACAGGGTCAGGGGTCAACGGGCAGAGGGGTCGGGAGGTTGGAGGGTCATGAGGCAGGGCGGTCCCAGTGTGGGTCAGTAGTCAGGGCAGCGGAGTCACCAGGACAGAGCGGGATGGACAAAGGTCACGGGCCGGGTCAAAGGGCAGCGGGGTCACGGGCCGGGTCAAAGGGCAGCGGGGCGAGCGAGGGGTCAGGCACTGATATATTCCTCCCCCCCGGCAGATCCTGGCCTACGGCGACATGAACCACGAGTGGGT
>NW_020676596.1:0-1690 GCF_002925995.2 Terrapene triunguis
TGCTGTGAGCTGCTCAGGGCTAGGGAGCACCCCATGAGCCAAGCCTGCACACCCAGAACTCTGCCCTGACCCCTGTACCCCCCACAACCCCAGCCCTGACTCTGGCACCCCCACACATACCCAGCCACCCCCACTCCATGCCCTGACTCAGTCACCACTCTTACATCCCTCCACATCCCCACCCTGAGCACCAAATGGAGCTCCTGCACCCCGCACACATGGGAGCTGCCCAGGTAAGCGCTCCACACCCAAACCTCCTGCCTGAGCCCCTCCCTCATTCTAGCTCCTGGCCAGACCCTGCACCCCAGCCTGCTCCTGCACCCTCACTCAGTGCAGAGAGAGATGAAGAGAATGGGCTAGAACCAGAGAGAAGGTAGGTACCCACTCTGTAGGCAGGGCTAGGACCCCAGACCGGCAGCGGGATGAGCAGGGCTGGCAGCCAGGACCCTGGCTGGCAGGAGCCAGCGGATGGAACCCCAGACTGGCAGCCTGGCTGCTGGCCCCATTCAGCCCGCTGCCGGTCTGGGGTTCTGGTTGTCAGCCCCTTACCAGCCGGGGTCCCGGCCGCAGGCCCTGCTCAGCCCGCCGCCAGCCTAGGTGAACGGAATCCCAGGCCAGCAGTGGGCTGAGCGGGCTGGCAGCATAAATTTTAAATGAAGCGTCTTAAACATTTTGAAAACCTTGTTTACTTTACATACAATAGTTTAGTTATCTGATATAGACTTGTAGAGAGACCTTTAATTTGTTTCATGTGCCAGTAATTCATTTTAATGTGAATAAACGAAGACTCGGCACACCACTTCTGAAAGGTTGCCGGCCCCTGGGCTAGACAGAGTACGTAGCCTGTAACTCTATGTCTACGCCATGATTTTAAAACAAAAACACTGCACTGAGGCTCAGAGCCCTGGTCAGCTGAGACAAGCTTGTGGAGCTCAGTGCAGTGCAGATGCTCAGGCTGGAGCCTGGGCTCTGAGACCCCCTCCCTGCAATGTCTGAGCCTGAATGTCTACATGGCAATTGTAGAGTCACGCAGCCTGGGCCCAGCGTAGCCATATCCTGTATATTTTATTGCAATGTAGACAGCCTTTGTGTCCAGTTTAGGAAGGCAATGTGATCTGATGCCTCCTTTTAGTAGGAGCAGGGGACAAAGCCAACACCCCATGCAATGTTATGAGTATAATATAATATCTCATTGTAAGGTGACAGGGCCAGAGAGTTAATTAACTCAGACTGACCTGACCCATGGTGGAACTTTAGAGACTGGTTAGGAAGAAATGTAAATGAATAGAGCTTTGAAATGCAAGTCTGCGTTGTTAGAGGTGAAAGGGTAGATGTTTGCTCAGGTTTTGTGATATAAACAAACGAGTCTTGTCTATTGCTATAGCTTTGATTCAAAGATCAAAAAGGGAATATTAACATTTAGGAAGATACTTGAGTGAAATAGTATTATTGTCTGTCTCTTTGAAGGTTGTGGTAACCTGTATCTGAATTGTTTAATGGCTAAATTACCCTGTGCTAATTGCCAGGATGTTTGGGAGAAGGAGAGTTAAACCTATTGTTTTCTCAGGCCAAAAGGCTGCTGGAAATGTATAAGAACCTTGGGATGTATAAGAACCAGGGGTCAGGGCAGAGTTCTGGGTGTTCAGGCTTGGCTCATGGGGTGCTCCCTAGCCCTGAGCAGCTCACAGCA
>NW_020676597.1:0-2558 GCF_002925995.2 Terrapene triunguis
CGAGCCCCGCTTCTACAGGTCCCACGCGATTAGGCTAAGAATTAGCACGACAGTTGTTCTGTTTCTTACAACTGAGAAGCCTATATTTAAATCCTTTAACCCTGTTTCCACAGAGGAGATGGGGCTGTGGGCAGCTGGGCCCAACAGCAGAGCACAGAAAGTGACTAGGTATTCAGACACAGCCTGAGTATTTCAGAGCAGGCCTGAAAACGTATTCACTTTCATTCCTGTCCACCTGTAATGGGGTCTACACCCCCACCCATACTGAGCAGAGTTTTGTAGGGGGAGGGGTGCCTCTCCTGCCTGCACCCCCACACTGCTGCCTTAGCTGCCAATCATGGAGACAGACATCCACAGCTGCAACACATAGGGGAAACAAGGCCTGCTATAAAAGGAGAAAGCCCAGAGCTGGAAAAGGGATAGAAAGGCTGGGGTTGGGTGGCTGTGTAAAAAAGTAAAGCCCTTGTATTAGGCTGGCCTCTAGAGACACAGTCCAAAGGCACTGAAGCAGACTTCTAGGCCTAATTAGATGCCAGGGCCAATCCAAGGAAGCTAATCAGGGGATAGCAGAGCCCCCTGAAAGACCACATCAGGGACTGGTGATATCACCATTATCACCTGCTCTGCACAGACTGGCCTAGTGCCTGTGGGAAGGGTCAGTGAGATGATTATCAGACAAACTCTGTGTCTGTGCGTGTCCATCCATCTCCTCATTCTCTTCTCCCAGGTTCAGGCTGCAGAGGGAAAGGTTTGTCCAGGAGTTAAGGTGCTAAGTTAGCCTGCACAGATCCAGGTTTTGCTCCGTGTGAAGTCAGGTAAGTCATTTATTTTGTCTGGGCTTGACTTTCCCCTCTTCTAAATGGGGGTAACAACTAGGGTGACCAGATGTTCTGATTTTATAGGGACAGTCCTGTTGCCTGCCCAGAACCGGGCCTCAAGATGGCAAACAGGGGTTCGTGGCCGTTGTGCTTGGCACCAATAAAGACACCGAGGGGAGAAAGCAAGCCAAGTTTATTTCAGAGCTCTGAAATGGCACTAGGAGACCAGCATGTCTCAAATCCAGTGCAGCACATATAAATAAAATTTTCCCTTTTATATTCCAAGCTGTTTCTGTGTAAGCCTTTGTCTGTTACTCCCTCTTACCCCTCCCACCCCTCCCTTCTCTAGCAGTTACAATTAGAAAAATTCCCATTCGTCTGCTTATCTTTTGGCCTTGCAAGGCCTGTTTACAGCAGTCTGAGCAAAACAGCAGCTGTATGCTAGAGAAAAGCTGACCCTTACATTTCTGCTTCAACATGTAAGCAGTTAGCATAGAAATAGGTGAGAGTTCACAAGATGGAGTCATTGTGGCGCAGGTAGGCCCAGAGCAGAGGAGCTTCATCGGCTCTTTTAGCCTTCCACTCCCCTGATTTACCTGGTAGCTATGCCTAGTGACACCAACAGTCCCGATTTTGGGGTCTTTTTCTCACATAGGTACCTATTACCCCCCACTTCCTGTCCAGATTTTTGACACTTGCTATCTGGTCAGCCTAGTAACAACCCTTCCACATAGCACAGCAGCAGAGACATTGTGTGGGGAGGAGGGGGACAAACGAACCCATGTGCCTTCCCCCCTGATTTGCTGCTTGGCTTATAGTGAGCATGCTCACACAGACTGAGCATACTCAGTAACATCAGCTGAAGGCACTGCCCTGACTCTGCCCCCACACTACTGGCAGGTACAGGTGTCTCTGCACAGCAGTCTGATGAGTTTAAGCACATGGAAGTTTGTGAGTTGCTCAGGCAGTGCAGGGATGGGGGCCAGGTAAGGACCTGCAATAGCTAGGAGTGCAGCTGTTTCCTGTCCACATCAAATCACAAAAACATCATGTTGGGATTGTCACAAGCTTTCCTGATTTCACACTGACTCCTTCACTAGCTGGTGTTTCTCTTAATGCCACAGCTCTTGGAATCCTGTGATTATGTGACAATCTCAGCTCTCACTTTAACAAAAGTAAGTTCCTTGCTCTCGGGGCTGAGTAGAGAAGGTTGAGAACATGACCAGAGCAAATCCTGATTGCTTGCTCACAAACAAGCAGTCCAGAATATAATTTTTTTTAGAAGAAAAACCCTCATGTTTTCTTTAGCAGGCTCCTGATTTTTGATTAAATGGTGCTGGCAATAATGCCTTGGCAGTGATCAGTTCATGTTTTCAGGCCTGGCTTCTCCAGCAAAGGCTCTAAGGACCTAAATATAAAACTGAGCATTCTAAGTGATTCCTTTAGTTCGCCCTTAATCCTGGGGGGCTGTTCTTATTTGTTGCTTGGGCCCACAGCCCGGCTCCATGCGCATTCCCACACCTTGCCCTCGCTATTTCCCTATCTGTTAACTCTGCTGTTTTAGATAAATGATGGCACTAAATTAGGGGGCTTTCCATGGGGGATAGGAATTTAAGGCCTGAGTTCTCAGTGGCACAGTATTGCCAACCCCAAACTCTTGAAAATCATGAGTCAGGACCCCCAAAATGATGATTGCCTTTTGTGAGACTAAAAAATAAAAATAATAATAAATGTTGAGTT
>NW_020676598.1:0-1047 GCF_002925995.2 Terrapene triunguis
TCTAACCTACTCTTAAATATCTCCAGAGATGGAGATTCCACAACCTCTCTAGGCAATTTCTTCCAGTGTTTAACCACCCTGAGGGTACGTCTTCACTACCCACCGTATCGGCGGGTAGCAATCGATTTATCCGGGATCGATATATCATTAAGACGCGATATATCAATCCCCGAACGCGCTCACCATCGACTCCGGAAGTCCACCAGAGCAAGTGGCGGTAGCGCAGTCGACGGGGGAGCCGTGGCCTTCGATCCCGCGCCGTGTGGACCCCAGGTAATTCGATCTAAGATACTTGGACTTCAGCTACGCTATTCGCATAGCTGAAGTTGCGTATCTTAGATCGATCCCCCCCTAGTGTAGACCAGCCCTGACAGTTAGGAACTTTTTCCTAATGTCCAACCTAAATCTCCCTAAACACAGAAGGGCTGGATCAGTCCCCTCAGGTAGCTTCAGACAGGCATAAGGATGTGTGAGCAAACCGCAGATAGACTAGCTGACGGGGAAAGGGGGGGTCACATTCCCCTGGTTAGACTCCCAGAGCATGGGCGGCATGCTTAATAGGCAGGGAAAGGCTGAGCCTGCCCAAACAGCCCCACGTGGCCCCATCCATGCTCCGCCCAGAGGCCCCCTCCCTCCGCTGCTACTTGGCCCCAGCCCTGGCAGGCTGCTCCTCTGCCAGGAAGGGAAGCCGGCTGGGACTGGGGCTGGGGCTGGACCGGGGCTAGGGTGGCTGGGACTTGGTGTAGCTGGGGCTGCCCAGTGCTGGGGAGGCCCTGGTACTGGGGCCATGCCATTCAGTGCTCCAGAGCTGGGGGGAAAGGAGAGCTGGGTGCTACCTGCCACTCTGGGGCGTGTGGGCGGGGGTCTGTGCCTGCCTGCTGCTCTGGGGGGCTGCTACTCTGAGGCTGGGGTGGCATGTGCCCGCTCAGTGCTCCGGGGTTGGGGGTGGCCGCTCGGCGCTCTGGGGATGGGGGGGGTCTGGGCCACCGGTGCTCTGGGGGCTGGTGCTCTGAAGCTGGGGTGGCATATGCCAACCCGGTGCTCTGG
>NW_020676599.1:0-1194 GCF_002925995.2 Terrapene triunguis
CAAAAGGCTGCGTCTGGCTGCAAAGTCAGCAGAACTGAACAGCCCCCTCTTTCCGCTGGGCAGTTCTGTGGGGACTCCCCAGACACAGCTCCTACAGCCAATCCATCAGCACTGAACAAATACTGCAAGACTAATATCTCACAGGCCCGATTGCAGCAGAGAGCCTCTAAGCCTCACCGCGGGGAGCTTCCCCCCACCAGCCCTGAACAGAATATCGCTGCCAGCCTCCAGCTCAGGGCTGAGCCTTCACTTCCTGCCATGCAGCTCTGGGAGAAAGAGCTCCTTAGGCCCCCTGAAGGGGAAAAGCCACAAACAAATCTTCACGTGGCTCTCACACCTCTAGGGGCCCAGGCCAGCCAGGTATCAATCCCAGCCCATGTAGGGTTAGGAGTTCCTGCTGCTCCCTGCTGAGATACACCGACCTTGTGCTGCACTGGGGGGCTGGGGGGGCTGTCCCCTTTTGCAAGCACGTACTTCCTGTTTCTGGGAAGGAAGAACTACTGCCCTAGTGTTAACTGCCTGCTGCACTGTGCCTGCATCACAATGCCAGAGCCTCCCCAGGCAGGAGACTCCTTTGTCAGCCACCTGGCCACAGGAGCAGGCTCATGTCCACAAGACACAGGTCGTTCGGAGAGACTGGGCAGAGGAAGGAGCCCCATGTCCTGAGCTAGGAGAGCTAGTGCCCGAGAAGAGAGCCTCACCCTTATAGCGTTCACCACCCGCGGCGGACAGGAGCGAGCAGTGGCAATGGAGGGGGCAGGGGGTGGAGAGGAGCCCTGGGCCTGGCCGGCAGAGAGGAGCGAGCAGGGGACGGGGGGGGGAGAGGGGAGAGGAGCCAGCGGGCAGGGGGGCCTCAGGGTGCATCACAAGTGGAGAGGGCAGGGCCAGGGCACCATCGGAAACCCGGTACTGGGCGTGGACCCTGAGCAAGGCTTTTGGGTGATGCAGTAATGGAGCTAGGAGGTGATAAGGGGGGTTCTAGGCATCTCTAATCCCAGCCCCACTTCTCCTGTGCCCAAAGCCATGAGCGTGAGCCCACCCCTCTCAGTCTCAGACCCCACAGACCCAAAGACATGACAGGCCACTCACGCTGTGCCCCAGTTACAGGTAGGAAGGCTCTCTAGAAAGATAGGAATGGGAAGAGCAGCCCTCTTAGCCTGGCAGGCAGTACGCATCCTTCCCAGTATGGCAGAG
>NW_020676600.1:0-8842 GCF_002925995.2 Terrapene triunguis
ATCAAAGAAGTGGCATATAGACTCAAATGCTTTGGAGGGCAAGGATCAACCTTCTGGTATCATGATATTTGTAGACCATGGAAAACACCATGTATATGCTCAGTAAATTGTGAGGAATTAAAAATAAGATTCCTTGTATAAAGCAGCCTTGTGTGAGTGAGACACTCTTGCAATAGAGAATCTCACGCATTGAGTAACGCAGGAAACTGTTGCAGTATATAGAGGAGGTTTTGGAACAACCCGATCGATCGAATTGTAATACGTCCCCAAGGCCGGATGGTATTCACCCAAGAGTTCTGAAGGAACTCAGGTATGAAATTGCAGAACTACTAACTATGGTATGTAACTTATCATTTAAATCAACTTCTGTACCAGATGACTGGCGGCTAGATAATGTGATACCAATTTTTGAAAAAGGCTCCAAAGGTGATCCTGGCAACTATAGGCCAGTAATTGTAACTTCAGTACCAGGCAACTTGTTTGAAACTGAAGTAAAGAACAGAATTTATTAGACACATAGATGAAAACAATTTGTTGTGAGAGAGTCAACGTGGCTTTTGTAAAGAGAAATCATACCTTACCCCTCTATTAGAATTCTCTGAGGCCAGAGGTGGATTACAGTTTTGTAGGGCCCTGGACCAGAGCAAGTGGGGGCCCCACCCCACCTCTTCCACCTGCAGTCTCCCCACAACTTTCCCCTCGTGCTCCTGCTGGGGAGCGGTGTCAGGGCGCTACCCCCTCCTGCCCAGCACTCCTGCCGGGGGCGGGGGGGCAGGGTTGGGATGCGGGGGCCTGCCCCGCTCAACCCGCCCGGTGTGCCTGCTGGGGAGAGGTGTTGGGGCATGGGGACCATTTTAACCATTGACATCACACTGTAGAATGAAAATACCTCTTCTTACCTGTCTCTCACATCTTGGGCCAGTGCATCATAGCAGGAGAAGCTTATTTAATTCATGCAGGAATTAAATCAAAAGGAAATGCATTGCTCACCTGGAAAGAACACAAAGAACACTCACACCACCTGAACGTTTTGTTGTCTACTGTGAAGGGAACCATTTCTCCAGATGTGCTATTGTAACCCAAGAAGTAGGGATAGTTAGACACCACAACAGCAGCATGCCATGCTTCTCAGTGACCTGCAATTGCTGAAAAATGAAAGTTTAAAGTTTAAAGTCAAATAACTGTGTGGGAGGTCTTCAATTGAAGACTTAAAAGGTAATTGGGATCTGGAAAAAACCCCAGAAAAAGCAGAAGTATGTCTTGTTAATTCTGTTGTAGCACTTAGAGGCACCAGTTCCTTTGTGCTAAGCACTGTAAAAACAACTGTAAGACAAATACTTGTTGTTATTATTATTATTTTTGCATTATAGTAGTAAGTGGAGTCCCCAACAAAGATCAAGGCCCCATTCGGCACTGAACAAACACATAGTAAGAAACAGTCCCCAACTCAGAGTTTCTGATCTAAATAGGTAAACAACATGTGGGAGAGGAAACAAAGATGAAGTGATTTGTCCAAGCTGACAAAACAGGTCAGTGGCAGAGCGAAGGACAGCGCCTGCATCTCCTGAATCCCAGACCTGTGCTCTGCCTGCTGGACCAGGACCACGCTACCTCTCTGTTAAATAGTTGAAGGTGAGGGAGGTGGTATTAATGGTAGATACTGTTATTTTTAGTTACTATGTATCAGAAAAATCATCCTGGCAGTGAAATGGAATCCAAAGGAAAATGGTGGAAGCCCTGTCTCTTGAGACAGAACTAGAAACTAGACTGGACAAAGTACTAGAAAATGTACAGTAAGGAGCAATCCTATATTGGCAGGAGAATAGCTTAGATGATTACATAGGTCTTTTCCAACTCTAATAGCACTGATTCCAAGCTGTAAAGGATGAGTAGAAGACAAAGGTAATCATGGGGGGCGGGTACCATAAGCTGGGGGAGGCTGTGCCACCACAAACAGCCATGCGTGGCCCCACCCACACTTTGTCCCTGGACCCCCCCCCTCCTGCTTCCACTCCACGCAGCAGCTCCAGTCTCCCTCTGGGGTGGCCCCTCTCCCGGTGCTCTGGAGCTGGGGGGGCTGCAGCCACACTGCCCGCTCCAAGGCTGGGGGTGCTCTGGGGCTGGGGGGGAGCTAGCTGCGGCGGTGGCTGGTGGCTGCAGTGGGGGCTGCTGTAGGATCAGGCAGAGAGTGCAGAAGGGGGGGGCTTTGGGTGGAAGGGGGGGCCTGGGGGCTAGCCTCCCCCAGCCCATGGTTCACACGCTGCCCATGAAGGTAATACATAAGAAGCAAGAGCATGCCACAGGAGACTGCAGACCTATTTAACAGGGCAAGAGCAAACAAGATGCCGAACGACCAATGCCAATTAATCTTTGTGAGTCAAGATGGGTGAGGTGATATCTTTTATTGGACCAACTTCTGTTGGTGAGAAAAACAAGCTTTCCAAGCTACACAAGAACTTTTCTTCAGGGCTGGGAAAGGTACTAAGCATGTCCCAGCTAAATACAAGCTCAAACATATAGTTTAGTATAAATAGTTAGCACGTATTTCAGGGGACCATTCAAGGTGAAGTAGCACACCCCTGTAGTCATAGGATACAAAATACTAGCAGAACCTTTGTCAATTGTTTCTGATGCTTGAGGGGGTAGGACAGACGAAATGCCAGAGAAATGGGAAAAGGCAAACAAGCAAAACTCTTATGACTGGAAAGAAGATCCAGAGCATTACAGACCAGGACATTTATCTGTGATACTAGGTAAAGGATTAGAACAATTAATAAAGCCATAAATCATGGCAACCCAATTTAATATAATTGTTTCTTAAACCAGGTATAATCTTAATGGATAACGGCAATGCAGACAAATCTTCAGTTTAGTAGGGCATTTTATACATATTGTCCCATGACAGGCTCATAGGGCTATAAGAGAAATGTGAATTAGCTGGCACTGCTATAAATTGGATACACAACTGGTTAAAAATCATGAGCAATCTTCAGTCACGTGGCAGGAAGACAAATTCTGTGGGGAGCTCGCTGTGTGTGCTTTCTGGATCTAATAAATACAAAGTGGGGCCAAATACCTTGTCAAGAGGGGAGGGATAGCTCAGTGGTTTGAGCATTGGCCTGCTAAACCCAGGGTTGTGAGTTCAATCCTTGAGGGGGCCATTTAGGGATCTGGGGCAAAAAAATAGTTGGGGATTGGTCCTGCTTTGAGCAGGGGGTTGGATTAGATGACCTCCTGAGGTCCCTTCCAGCCCTGATATTCTAGATAAGGATCCTGGGATTATAGTGGATGCTGCATTGAATATGAATCAACAATGCAACTTGCACAAAGGGCAGATATCATATTGGAGTTGGTTGTATTTAACAGAAGTGGTATGTAATTGTTCCACTTTACTATGCATGTGTTAGCCCTGAAGAGGAGTCCTACACTGACTGGGGCTTCAGAATTCAAAAAAGAAAAAACAGAGAAACTTCAGAAGAGAACAAAGAATATAAAAAAACAAAACCAAAAAACCTATCCAGAAAGATTTTGAGAAGTGTGCACATTCAGTCTGGAGAACAGATGACTGAGAGACAACAAGATAACAGTCTATAGATGCAGAAGGCACTGCCATAAAGAGAGCAGGGAATCAATTATTCTTCCTAGCAGAGAGACCACCACAAGCATCACTGTTAATCTGTAGAAAAGAATAATTAGTTTAAATATTAGGGGAAATGACAGGCAATGCATCCAGCAACCAAAGAAGCTTGTGACCTCACCAGCTGGAGATACTTGTGGCTAGAAATTGCACCTAGCCATTAGGAACAGCTAAGACTAATTAACATTCGCAGTATTGTTGTAGCCGTGTTGGTCCCAGGATAGTAGAGTGATAAGGGGGTGAGGTAATATCTTTTATTGGACCAACTTCTATGCAGAATCAAAGAAGTAACTCAAGCTTTTTGCTTTCATCAACAGAAGTTGGTCCAATAAAAGACATTACCCACTTGGTCTCTAAGAATAATTGTCACTATGGTCATGATGCAGGGAATTAAATGAACAACCTATTGGAGGTCCCCTCCAACTATACTGAGACTTTGATTACCATTAATCTAAGGAAATTGAGTGATACTAATGAATCCATTAGAAACACTTTTTGCATTGCTACATTATAAAACCTCTAGCTGTTTATGATCTTCCCCTTGAATAGTGCAAGGTCCCAACAACTCACCTGAGAAGCCACTGTTGCCTAGGGAGGGAAGGGAGAGTGTGTTTACATTTGTGATTCAATCACTTTCACTAGCTGACCCACAGCATAAGAGTAAAATATTTGCAGGCCTAACCCATTATTAGTTCTCCTACAATTTATCCATGAAAATAAAACTAGGTAGAACAGTGCTTATTCAGAGTAATACTAAGAATAAAACTATGTTACAACTTTTAAGATAATTTGATAGTAGGTTTTATTTCTTTTCTGACTCATAAGCATTAGGTGGATACCAGTTTGATTAGGTCATTGTGCCCAGCCTTCTGCCACAACAGGATTACTCTCTGGGATATTCTCAGTTGCTTTATACAAGTTCAAACCAAAACCATGCTCTTATTATTCCTCATGGCAGCCAGATGAGAATTCAGCTAATGGTCTAGCAGCGGAAAAGAAGACTAAAGAGAATTATTTTCCTTAACTAAATATAAGAAATAAGACTGTCCTGCAATTTTGACTACAGATTTATTTGCTTCACCTACTGATTCTGTCTAGCTTCTTGGAGACAGAAGAAAAATAAGGCTTGGCTGCTACAATGAAGGTGCTATAACTAGATTTACATTAGCAATGATTGCAGCAATGCTGTTGTGTGGAGTGCTGACAGGCACTATTAAATTAAAACTCCATGAGACTCCAGCCACCTGCCAAGTATGTGTGAATCATGAAGTGGACAGAAGTCAGAAGTATCCCAAGTATGTACAGAAATAGCAGGTGGGTTTTATCCTATCTCCCCCTCCTCTTCTATAGCCTTGTAAAGAAAACATTCTTTTTCTGAATGCCTCCAACATGTAAATGTCACACTTTGTACATAGCATCAAGCCTCTTGGGAAGAAGCTCCCCCCATCTACAGCATTGCATTTTAACCATGCTGAAAGAATAAAGAAATACCACATCTAAAGCCTGGTCCACACTACAGTGTTAGGTTGATGTAAGCTGCCTTGTGTCAGCCTAGCTGTGGAAGTGTCTTCACTTAAATTTGGCTCCCATTAACCTAAGTGCCTCTCTATGCCTATTTAGTAATATCAGCTCCCCGAGCAGCGGAGAGTCACATTTGATGTAATTAGGTTGATGCAGCGTCGGTGTAGACCAGGGATAGTTGATTATTTTCTGTCAAGGTCCAAATTTCTTAGCCAAGGTATAGTCAAAGTCCAGACTCCAGAGGAAATTAAAAAGATTGTGGTCTATTCAAAAGCATCTGGCAGTCCAGATGTGGCACAGCTTTGACTGTTATTGGCTTTCAGGAACCATCCCCCAATGCCCCCCCACTGACAATACAAGTGCTCCTAGTGAGGATGTGTATTGCTGACACAAGGAGCCAAGTGTACACACACACGAACGATTTAATAACTGCAATAGCTGTATGTGGCCATAAATTAGGTCAACAATTTTGTAGTGTAGGCATGGTCTAATAAGAAAGCCACTCAGCCTTCCTTCGCTGAGATTTACATTTACACTGACTAACATCTTAGCTTATCCAGTGTGGGATTGAAGTTCTGTTTATGACATTTAAAGATACAGCAAGGTAAAGATTAAATCAGCAACACAAGTGATCTAAAACCCTGCATACTGCACTTTATGAAGCACAACTTTGCAAGGCCAAGCTATCAGCATGCCTCCTAAACCAACAATTGTATCGAGAAGGGAGTACAGCCATGAGCTCATGCTCTGGTGGTTGTATTTGAGCTCTGGGAAGCAATTGTTTCCAGGGCCAGTACCAACCCTACTACCATCATCTCTGGGATAATTGCTTGTCTGAGTAATTTAGAGTAATTATAAATGCAGGTTGATTATAGTAATTCTATAGCAGGAGAGACTCAGTTGCTACCACATACAATACGCTTTCACCCACAGCTTGAGAATGGCTGTGGAACCCACAAGCTGTGTCAGGATCCAGCTTGACTAGATGGTTTGTTTTAGTCTGGTGTATTGATCTGTTTCAGGCCTAGGAAGCTGACTGAAGCCCAAGTTCCTTGTTAGTTCTCAGCTGAGAGCTATTTGTAAGAATAGGGAAAGATGCCATAGCAGGCAGTATTAACAAGCAGCTGACACTTGAGTCAGCAGCTCTCTTTTGTTCGCTATCTCCAACAGTTTGGGTAGGAGAAGTCGGATACATGTTTAAACTAGGAGAAAGTATCCCTGCTTTTGGAAAAGTACTTAAGTAATGTAGTTAAGGCAGGTTTTTGGATCACTCCTTTAGCATAGGGGGGAGGGATAGCTCAGTGGTTTGCACATTGGCTTGCTAAACCCAGGGTAGTGAGCTCAAACCTTGAGGGGGCCATTTAGGGAACTGGGGTAAAAAAAAAAAAAAAAAAAAAAAAAATCTGTCTGGGGATTGGTCCTGCTTTAAGCAAGGGGGTTGGACTAGATGACCTCCTGTGGTCCCTTCCAACCCTGATATTCTAGGATTCCTTCAACATGTAATGGATTAACCCTTCAAACCAAGAACTGGGGGGGTAACAGGTGACTACATTTGGAGCCCTCCATTACACCAGCTCTCCTACTATCTGTTGTCTTGGAGAACATTAATTCTTTAGTTCTATTTCTACTGACCTAGACATCAGTAGAGCTATTACAGCAAGCTTTAGGCCATGAGAAGCAACATATATTGGCTGCACATCTATTTGTGACTGCAATCAGCCCCTTTAACAGTCAGGTGGCCCTGGTATGACAAGCCACAAGAGTCAGTTTACCCTTGTCAAGATGTTGGTAAATTCTTTCAATAATACAGCAAGTGACTTCAAGGGCTGACTACACATGCTCAAGTCTTAAAGATGTGGCACTTTTACAGGACAGTATTTTAACTGAAGTGTGAACATTTCTTCTTTATGCCACTTAACAGGATTATAAAAAAGTTACAGCAACAATTAACATCACAGGTGGAAAGACTGTTCACCAAGAATTGCAACTGGGTGTATCAATTTCAGAATTCACTTCTAGAGGTAAGCAGCACAGCTAGGATGATACTACAAACACCAAGTCCTGCCACTCCAAACAGCTGGAAGAAACAGCCAAATGGCCCCCTGCCTTGTGCTGCCATGCTAGATTTTAGTATTCAGACAGATTTGTTTAATTAAAAACACATTTGTCAGGCCAAAACAATAGTTTATTTCATTTTTTCAGCAACATCTCAGCCATCAAAAAAATAAACTCTAACACAGATGGATGGAAGACTTTTCTACAGTGTTACTAGTGGGTTTTTGACCCCAGGGCTTTGATTGGAGTGATCTTTGTTATTCATCCAATAAGTTAGGAAGCATGGAATTAAAGTGCTTTCATTTCTGAGCTGGTATGAGGTCATCAATGGACTGGCCTTTTTCAAGGCGTTTTTCCATTTCAATCAGTACCTTCACACCATCAACCACCATCTGCACCAGCTCTACCTCAGAGAAGCCTAGCCGGTCAGCATTGGAGACATCAAACACTCCTCCAACAGCAGCAGTATCCACACCCCCTGAAGAAAGAGGAGATTCAGTTTAGAGTTGTGAAGTCCTTCACATCTTATGTGCATTGCTGGAGAGACAACATAGCAAGAGTCCACTTGGAGCAAAATAGTTTCCCTTGCTGCATTCATACCTGGTTATGGGCAGGGAGGTGGCAGGGCATGGCTTGGCTTGAACAGAGGGATACTTCCAGTTTGCTGCTGAGTTAATAGTACAGTACAAGTTCTAGCAGACAGGACTCTCCCACTCCCAGCTTTATCAGTCTGAGTGACCCTTGGCAAGTAACTCAGCCTCTGTGCCTAGGATTATTGGTATAGTATTCTACTGGACAGAAGTCAAGTATCTTGATGCTTTTAGAGAGTGTTTTGATATAAGTGATGAACTGTTCTTGGGGGACAAAAAAAACAAAGACACTTTCCTTAGCCATGACTGCAGCTGTAGGCACTCACAGTGGATAAGCTGTCTATTCCAGACACAAGGGGATGATTTGGACATGGACTGTGAAAGGTGCTACTAATAGAATGCTGTAGTGCAGTTCTGTTGACCTCTATCCCATTTGCCTCCATCTAGTATACTATTTTTTATGAGGTCATCCTGGAGTACCATCCCTCTATTGTATGCAGCGCCAACCCTTGGGTAGGGTGAATTGGGGCAACTGCCCTGGGCCCCCATGCTTTGCAGGGCCCTGCGCTTTGATAAAAATTGGGACCATCCTGATATTTAGCCCTTTGTCCTACATCCCAACCTATGTACGATCGGAGTGCCATTTGTCCAGATATTCAGGTGAGGAGGCAGGCAGGTGAGGCGGGAGGCTGGCAGGCAAGGGAGTGGGGTGAGGAGGTGAACGGGGAGGCGAGCAGACAGGAAAGGGGTGAGGCAGCAGGCAGGCAGCAAGGAGGAGATGGGGGATGGGGAGGTGCTGGATGGACAGGAGACTGGTGGGCAGGCGTGGGTGGGGGGAGGCAGGCAGGGGGTGGTGGTGTGGTGAGGAGGGGGTGGTGGTGAGCAGTGGAAGGTGGGGCAGACGGCAAGGAGACTAGCAGGGAGGCTGATTTGTCCCAGGCCCTGCACCTCCCCCTAGGGATGGCCCTGACTGCATGAGCTGGGAATTAGTCTTCTAGACCAGGGGTGGGCAAACGTTTTGGGCTGAGGGCCACACCTG
>NW_020676601.1:0-1124 GCF_002925995.2 Terrapene triunguis
GGGTGGTCCTAGCCGGACGGCTTTTCAGTTAGCATGAACTGCTGGAAGTATTTGGGTGCGACACCCTTTTTGCTTTCAAAACTTACTTATCTCGGTAAAGTTTAGGACTCAGACTGCGGTTTTATCTTTTAATTTCTTTTGTAACCAGCTCTGACTTTTAGGCCTTTATCACTTAGATTTGAAGTGAGTACATCTTTCCCCAGTTAATAAACTTGTTTTTTTAGTTCTATCTAAACCAGTGTGCTTTGGTTGAAGTGTGTGGGGAATCACTACTCAGATTAACAAAGGTGGGGGCAGGATCATTTCCTTGGATAAAATGACGGACTATTAATGAGCTTGCTTTGGTCAGTAGTCTGCTGGCTAGAGCAAGACGCACATTTCCGGGGTGCAAGGCTGGGACTAAGAATTTGGAGGCATTGTGCTTTCTATAAGTCATGAGCAGCTGGGAAAGCATTCACGTAACTCAGCTGGGAGTGACTTTGCATGCTTGTGGCTGTGCCTGGAGGGGTTTGTTGTTCACCAGCAACGCAGTGGGCTGGAGCGTTAGGGGAACACAGCAGTTCATTGGTCCAGGTTGTACCCTGGGGAATGTCTCACTAAGTCTCTAGCTTATGTTTTCATGGATTAAACAAAGGTATAATATGAGTGCACATTTGGCAGGTCCTTGTTCTCCAGGGGCTGTGATGTGCAGAAGAACAAGAACCACATCCAGTTGGGGCTGAGGAATCTGACGAGCAAAGGCACCTTGGTGAAGGGTAAAGTCACCAGCACCTTGGCTCCTTCACACTCAGCCAGCAGCATCTGGGACCCCAGGACAAGGCATGAGAAGAATCCAGTGGCTCTGAGCAGGAAAATAGCCACCAAGAAGCTGGTCAGAGCTGCCAGGATCCCCAGAAAGGCCACCATGCCCAGGGCCAGGAATAGCCCTAAGAAAGTGGTGGCTGCAGCAGGGACCAAAATGGCAGAGAAAAGCCCCCAAAAGGTCTAAGCTGCTAAGCCCAGAAGGTGGTCAACATCCCACTGTACCTATTAGGTTCCGGGAAGTGGGCGGGCAAAGCCCGCCCACTGCTAAAGGATCCCCCCCAGCCTAAGGGGAGGACCCACAGGACCTAAAACCCAAATGA
>NW_020676602.1:0-2156 GCF_002925995.2 Terrapene triunguis
CAGGCCTGGAATAATTTTTGTCTCTTCTCTGCACCTCTCCAAGTTTTCAACGTCTTTTTAATACTGTGGCCACCAGAGCTGGAAGCAGGATCCAGCACTGGTCTCACCGGCGCTGTGTACAGAAGTAAAATCCCCCCCTGCGCCTGCTCCCCTGTTTATACACCCCCCGGTCACATTAGCCCTTTGCAGCACAGCATCGCGCTGGGAGCGCTTGATCGGTTACTTGCCCAGCGTGAGCCCCGGATCCTTTTCCGAGTCACTGTTTGCATTTGGCTGTTTTAAATCCGGTGTTGTTTGAATGGGCCCAGCTTAGCGAGTGAGCCAGATCGCTCCGGGTGTCACCCTGTCCTCATTACTTGCTGCACCGCCCGTCTGGCTGCTCTCCACAGACACCCCGAGATTGCTGATGACAAAAATCATCCCTGACTTTTTCCTCAGTAGCTCTCAAAGCGCTGCACAAAGGAGGCAGGATCAGTCTCGTTTTACAGGTGGAGAAATCGAGGCGCGGGGCAGGGAAGCGACTTGTCCCAGGTCACCCAGCCGGCCAGGGGCCAAGCTCAGGATAGAACCCAGGTTTCCTGAGACCCAGCCCAATGCACTGTTCCAGGCTTCTAGCCACTTGGCCAAGCCACCTCTTACAGTGACTCGTGTCAGGCATAGAACCAGTCCCACTGGAAACACCCTCATGCAGCGATTCCCCATCAGTGACCACTGCTTGAGATCCATCAGTTAGCCAGTCCTTAAGCTATTTAGCATGTGCCTCATTGCTAGCGTACAGTGCTCGTTTTAACCAGAGTGTCACACACCTTCCAACAGTCTGTTCCATCTGCGCCGTTACCTTCGTTAACTCAACTTGGAATCTCATCAAAGGATGAAATCAGATATGTTAGACGAGACCTGTTTTCCATAAACCCTATTTTCCTGTCCTTCCGTTCTTTGTCACTTGAATCCCATATCAGTTTTTCCATTATTTTGTCTGGGATTGATGTCAGGCTATGCAGCCTATTGTTACCCGGGTCATCCTGCTTGACCTTTTTGAATATTGACGCAACATTAGCACGTTTCCAGTGTTCTGGATTTTCCCCAATATTCCAGGATTGATTAAAAAATTATCATTAGCAGCCCAACTCTTTTAGGACTCTTGGGTGCTAGTTACCAAGACCTGCTGATTTAAAAATGTTTATCCCTAGTAGATGTTGACTAACATCATCCTCAGTTACTATGGGACTAGATGGTACTTCGTTTTTGTGTGATAAGAGTCTATCATCCGGCTTCTTTCCAAATACAGAACAGAAATATTTTTTGAATGCTTCTGCATTTTCTGCATCATTGTGAAAAACTTTGCCAGCTCCATCTAGTAATGGGCCTGTGCTGTTGCTAAGGTTTCTTTTATTCCTGACATACCTAAAAAAACCTCTCCTTTCTATTGTCCTTGGCCCAGCTAGCCATGGATATTTTCCCTGATGTCTTTAGCTTCCTTTATCAATTTTCTATTCTGTATAACTTCTCATTTATATCAGTTGCAATCTGCTTGCCCCCATTCCCCTTCCCCATTCTGTTCCCCTTATTTCCATTTGTTAGATATTGCTTTTTTATTTCGAATTGCATCGCCACTGAACCTGGATGGGGTTTTTGCCCAGGTTGGTAACATGCCTAGAGCCAGAGGTGTAGACTGGCCCCCATGCCTAAGCAGATAAGAAGTGCTGGCTGTCACGGACTTACAGATTGTGCCCACTCGTGGCCCCGTGCGGTCCGTGGGGGGTGCCCCTTTCATTGAGACAGCCCTTCTCGGGGGTTCACTCTCTCTCGGGGTCAGGCCCCACCACCTCCTGGAGCCGCACCTCTCTGAGCCTTAGCACGTCTGTCTCTGCCGTGGGCCCCCTCAGGGAGTCCACTCGCTCTGGACCCCCGGGGCCTCCACCCCCGAAGGGGTTGATGCAACTCTGTTCTCTAAACCGGAGCGACTCTTAGCCAGCGTAAAACAGGAGGGTTTAGTGAGCGTTGAACCCAGCACAGGAAACTGTCAGGGCCTCAGGCCTGGCCTCCCTCAGCCCAGCACATCCCAGTCTCTCTGCATCCAGGTGGGCTCTGCCTGCTCCCCGTCTCCAGCCCAGAGCCCCCCTGCTCCCAGCTGGGCATCTGAGATCACCGGCCCC
>NW_020676603.1:0-1909 GCF_002925995.2 Terrapene triunguis
AACCCCTAACCTATGTCTGAGTTATTGAAGTCCTCAAATCGTGGTTTTAAAGAACTCAAGGTGCAGAGAATCCTCTAGCAAGTGACCCGTGCCCCACACTGCAGAGGAAGGCGAAAAACCTCCAGGGCTTCTGCCAATCTGTCCTGGAGGAAAATTCCTTCCCGACCCCAAATATGGCAATCAGTTAAACCCTGAGCATGTGGGCAGGACTCACCAGCCAGCACCCAGGAAAGAATTCTCTGTAGTAACTCAGATCCCACCCCATCTAACATCCCACCTCCATTTGACTCACATGCAGGATGAGGTGCTTAGACACTACAGTGCTCAGAAGCATTTACCTACCTAGATACACAATGGGGGCAAGACCTGTCCCCACTGAGCTCAAAGGCCAACCTCCCATTGGCCCCCGCCTCACCAGGATTGGGGCCGACGTGCGTTACCTGCTGATGACAACAATACAAAGGCAAATCTTGGTGGGTGCTGTTAGGGGGCTTATTCCTTCACCCTCTCACTTCCTTGGTCCTCGCATGAACAGAGAACAACAATACCCGAAGTCCAAAGGCGCAAACAATTCCATGTTTATTGGGGTGAACTTCCAGCAAGCATGATTCCAGTTTCCTTCCTCAGTGTCCCCCTTCCCAGCTCTGACACCACAGAGCCATCCCTGTTCCCATTCCCCACTTCCTGATTGACTGCAGACTATATAGTAAAACTTGAGTTCTGCGTAGCTATACCTTAACCAATCATTTTACTGAAATTTAACTAACCAATCCTAACATACTGTAACATGGTTATTTAACTAATTATATTCCACCACCTTAATTAGTTTACACCCAGCAAATTTAATTATACAGCAGACAGAAACAATTACAGAACCAGACAGAGACCATGCAAATAAATATACAAAACAATACAGAAGTGAGGATTTCACAACTACATCTATACAGACATAAGGGTTTCCCAGCTGTGTCTATTGATAAGTGAGTTCTTACCAGACAGAAAACTATCAAACTAAATTTCCTTTTACATGTTCTAGGCTCTTTCCTTTCTCTGGAGGTGATAGGAATACAATCCTGTCCTGATATTCCTAACAGCCCAATAGCACCTTATTTCCATGTGACTAGTTTGGAATGTGAGGATGTGACCGTTCACTTCTCAGCTTATGGCTGCCTCTGCTGCTTAGCCAAAGGCCTTACTTAGCCTAAGAACAGAGCCTCAGTCTGTCGCAGTACGAGAAGGCCCTTTCACAAACAGTGATTCTGATTCTCTCTTTTATACCTCTATAACTAGCTAAGTGATAAGAATACACCTAGGGTTACCATCCGTCCGGGTTTCCCCGGACATGTCCGGCTTTTGGGTCTTTAAATAGCCGTCCGGGGGGAATTTGTAAAAAGCTAAAAATGTCCGGGATTTCCCCCCGGACGGCTATTTAAAGACCCAAAAGGAGGACAGGGCAGCCACGCTGGGGGAATCGCGGCAAGCCGGTGCCGCCGGCGCCGCTCACCTTTCCTCCCTGGGCCCTGGGGCAGCGCGCAGCTGAGCTCCCGGCGCGGCGGCGCCAGCCCACGGGGCCCCCCGCCTGGCCGGCAGGAGCTTGCAGAGCGCAGCCCTGCCCCTGTCCCAGCACACAGAGAGGCAGGGAGGTCTCACTCCCCTGCGTGCTGCAGCGGGGCGGGGCCTGTAGACTCCGGCAGCAGGCAGCTGTCGTGGGGCAGAGAACCCCCCGCCCCTGCCCCCTCCCCTCGACCCGACCCTAGGAAGGGGCCAGAGGGACTGGGAGGGACCTGCCTGCTGCATGCTTCCTGAGAGCCGCTCCAGGTAAGCACTGCTGGGCTCACCTGGCCCCCTGGCAGGTCCCTCTGGGGGAGGCTCCCCTCAGACCCACTGCCCTCAGGCCCCACCCTGACCC
>NW_020676604.1:0-3938 GCF_002925995.2 Terrapene triunguis
TGGGTAACCCATTTTACCGACTGACCTTCTGCACTGAAATGTAATTTGTGAAGATGCTAGTTGGCATTTACATTATGTCTTGGAAAGACAATGGACCAGATGTACTCGTTGTGTGATTTCACTGACGATACCACAGGCTGTGTGAAGTTACACCAGGAGATGATGCCCTAGGAAGTTATACCAGGGGGTAATTTGGCCCACTAAATCTGAGTCCATCTTGTTTCTGTCTGGGTTCAGGTGACCGCAGGCAAGCAGTTCATGATCAATTGGAGAGGGTTTCCGATGGCTGCATTGTTGAAGTGGGTGTACTGGGAAAATAGTTCAGATCTTTATCTGGTGTAACTCATACCTGCATTGACTTCAAAAGGGCAAGGTGATTTACACCAACTGAGTGTCTGGCCCAGAATCATACAGCTTTTTTCACATGGTTATAATAAAATCAGTAAAAGGATAAGGACTGGAAAGATCTTGGTACCGACTGTGCATAAACAAAGGGCTCAGGTGTGGTTGGTGTGATGTATGCTGTACACATGTGGGATTTAGTGTTTTGTAAGGAAAGACATCTGGGTTACACCTGGAAGAATCCGATGTAATGGATTTAGTTCTGATTGATGCAGTGTAATTCATAGCAGAATGTAGCCCAGAGATCTGGCACAACATCCTGGTCTCATTGAACTCAATGGGAGTTTTACCATTGACTTCAGTGGAGTCAGGATTTCACTCCTGATGCTTTGCAGCTTACAGACCTCCATGGCTTCTTTTTCCCTCTCCAAGCTCAGAGATACATTCAGTTTCATACTAGGATTGCTGATTAGTACAGTCCCAAAAGGCAATTGCCTGTACTAAAAGCTACTCTAATTAAAACAACAATATCCATTCAAAACACTGTAGGGCCAGAGCCTCAGCTGGCATGAAACAGTGTAACTTTGTCGAAGACAATGCAATTTATACCATCTGAGTATATGTACTCAGTTCTCTTCTCAGTGCTACCCATGCATCTGGGTTGCTCAGGAGTAACGGAAAGTAGACTTTATCCCTAAACACACATATTGCTACTACCATAACAATGGGAAATGGAGAAAGAAGGTTCTGACATACAGACTATCAGAGCAGTTAGCTCTCTCCAGCTGAGTACCTTAGACTGGGCATGTCTAACAGTCCAACTTCGCCAGTGCCCACTTTCAGAACTAAGTTTCAAACCCTATTAAAAATAACAACCTGATTACACGCACTTTTACTGACACACATTTGCCAGGAGCAGCATCTGGCAAAATGTTGCCCAGTTCATCTTAAAATTACACCAAAACCACGTTGCAGCCCCAGGTTATGAAAAAAAAAAATAATCATCCTAAAGAGATCGCTACAACAACCTACTGAACAGAGCAATTGTGTTGGACTTGGGAGGTTGGACACCAATGGGCAATGTGACAACAGAATCTACTTTAACAGACAAATTGCTGCGGTAAACTTTCAGGGGTAAGGTGGGGGGGAGAGGGAGATATTCAATTTTATCACATTAAGATCGATTTAAAGATTGTTTGGAAGCTACTTTCATTTTCATTTTAATATTATTAGGCTATGGCAGCATGTAACAGGCTTTGACACCAAATGCTACGCTTTGCACCGGTTGCAGAACCTGCTTGGGGAACCCAATTGATCTGGTAATTTTTTTTTTTAAAAAGAGAGGTGAGGGAAAAGAAAGTTGTGTGACATTTACAAAGGCATCTGTCACCTGAATAGTGGGCTGCAAAATCTGCAAGACAGGTTTCTAAATTCAGAACTTTTTCATGCTGATTTTTCAAACCCCAAGCCCTCACTTTTTAGGCCTGGAATTGTTTTCGCATTTTGTTTTTGTTTAATTTTTTTTTTAATGCTGCAGACCTGGTTTGGTTTTCAGTATATCATTCTGTGTATCCCTCCTCCTATTCACCCATTCGTCTTACAGTTTTGGACTACAGAATCAGGGCCGGCTCTAGGTTTTTTGCCGCCCCAAGCAAAAAAAAATTTTGGCTGCCCCCCCCTCCCCGCCCTCCCCCCCCCACCTGCACCCTCCTTCCGCCGCAGCCCTGGGTCACTGGTAACTCGCTCCCAGGGCCGGTCATTGAGCAGGAATTTTAGATGTGCACAGAACACAGACAGGATTGGTTCCCATATGGTTACAGAACTGCAGTAAAGTGGAACGATTTTCAGCTTGTGTAATTGGAGGATATCTGGATGCATATTATAAGACTGTCCTACATAAATGAGGAAAAGTTGAGGTGCCTTTATTATTCTTTTCTTCCACTCTTTCTTTCTATGGGGAATTTGCCAATGCAATATCACTGTCTTCCTTTTAAACAAACAAACAAAAAGGCAATGGCTGTTGAAAATAGCAATTCCAGTCCTAATAACCACTGGGAAGCATTTCTTGCTCAATTTTATCCTACTTTTTCTACAGCAAGTTACAGTGGATCAGTATAGTTGATTTGGGAGAAATGAAGTAACAGCTGCCCAAACTGAGCTTGAGCACTGGAAGGCAGGTGCTGGGGGGGGTGGTCTGAGTGGCACGGTAAAGGGGCTGGGGGGTTGGATGGGGCGGAGGTTCTGGGGGCTGTCAGGGGCAGGGAGAAGGGGGGGATAGATGGGTCAGGGGTTTGGGGGGGCAGTCAGGGGATAGCGGTTGGATAGGCAGCAGTTGGATAGGCATGGGAGTCCCGGGGGTTTGTCAGGGGACAGGTAGGGGGTGGAGTCCTAGGGGGGAAGTTGGGGCGGGTGTCTCAGGAGGGGTCAGTTGGGGACAAGGAGAAGAGAGGCTTAGATGGGGGTGGGATCCCTAGGGGCAGTTAGGGGCAGGGGTCCCGGGAGGGGGCAATCAGGGGACAAGGATCAGTGGCGCTTAGATAGGGGGTGGGATCCTGGGGGGCAGTTGGGGCAGGGGTCCCAGGAGGGGGTGATCAGGGGACAGGAAGCAGGGGGGGTTGGATGGGTTGGGGTTTCTGTGGGGGGCAGTCGGAGGGAGTGGATGGTGGCAGGGTGGGGCTCCCCTCCCTCCCTGTGGAGTGTCCTATTTTTTAATGTTAAAATATGGTCTCCCTGCCCTTCCCAGTGCAGCTCTCCATTCAGGGCAGGCTGCAGCATGAGGTCTCAGCTCCCTCACTCCCTCCCCCTCTTTCCTGTTGGTAGTGGCCAAGGGAATGCTGGGAAATGTAGTTCTTTCCCTGCTCCAGGGCCGGCTCTATAGGCAGGGAGCTAACCAAGGAACTACAGCTCCCAGGGCCCCCTGTTGGTTCTCAGCTCCCATGCTGGATCCCTGCCGCCCCTGCAAATGGGCTGCCCCAAGCACGTGCTTGCTTTGCTGGTGCCTAGAGCCGCCCCTGTACAGAATCATCGAAATGGAGGACTGGAAGAGACCTTGAGAGGTCATCTAGTCCAGTTCCCGGCACTGAATCAGGACAAAGTATCATCTAGACCAGGGGTTCTCAACATCTTTCTTTCTGAGGCTCCCTTCAACATGCTTTAAAAACTCCAGGGCCCGGCGGGGGCGGGGGAGGGGACTTGGGACGCCCGGCTGGGGTGGGGACCCTTGGACATAGGCGCAGTTTGACTTCTATTTTGGGGGGGCAAGGGCCGGCGGGGCAAGGGCCAGCTCTGCACAGTGGGGTCCATGGAGGGAGTGCCACCTCCACCCCCTGACTCACCTCAGCAGGACACCTAGCCTGTCTGTGTTGTGGGGGGCCGCAACCAAAAAATATAACTTAAAGTGGAGACTCAGCTCAAAAAGTTTGAAAATGACTCTGGGTGCAGGGAGATGGGTAGCTAGGGGCTGTGTGCAGAGAGAGGGGTAGCGCTCAGGGGGCAGGGAGAGGGTAGCTAGGGGCTGTGTGCAGTGAGGGAGTAGTTCAGGGGTCAGGGAGGGGGTAACTAGCGGCTGTGTGCAGAGAGGGGGGTAGCTCAGGGGG
>NW_020676605.1:0-3578 GCF_002925995.2 Terrapene triunguis
GTATAGCTCGACAGAAAACTGGTTACAAATGTAAGGTGTCCAAATCTTGTCAGAGAAGAGGGGTCATAAACAATCCATTTTCACATTTACATCTTGATTAGGCTTGTAGGTCAAAGTTTTGAAAGTGTCTAAATGAGTCAGGAGCAAAAATCAATGGGAGTTAGGCACATAGGAACATCAGAAAAATCCCACTAGGCACCTATCTGCTTTTTTAGGTGCCTAAATACCTTTGAAAATTTAGCTCTATCAAGTCACCTTTGAAAATGGGCCATAAGCTCCTAAATCATTTAGGTGCTTTTGAAAATGTTATCCATCGTAACCCTCTACTAACCACTTCCCCCATTCACGTTTGTTCGAGGAAATGACTTTTGTACCTTGCTTCCCATTTATTCTTTCGCAATAAAGACCTACTCTTTTCATTGACCAAGGTCATTGAATGAAACTAGTTGCATTGAACACTGAAGTGTAAACCTATTCTTCTCTCCGCCCTACTGGCAGCTGCTGCTCCAGGGTTGCACTTACAGATCTTGCTAACATGATGGAAGTAGATGCCAGCAAATCCTATCACAAAAGGCACGGTAAGATGTTCATTCCTCAGACAGGATGCAGTAGTTCTGTACTGCTGAAAGCTGTCACGGGCCCCAGCCCTCCCAAAGCCAGGACATTATTTTTTAAGAGGTCTCAGTTCCCAAGCATTTGAAAGAGACCTAATAAATATTAAGTATTGGCAAAAAAGTTTCTTCTCAACTGCAACCCAAAATCAATTTGCATACTATTGAAACAATTACGGTAAATAATTTAACCATAAATACATGTTCCATTAACTCAGCCATTTATATGTGACTGTTTTAGCTTGGTAAATTGCTCTCCATCAAGCCAGTGACATAAGTTTGTGAAATAAAAGGTTTTCAGTTACAGCTTATTAGGTAGGCAAGTGCAATCACAGAGCAGCTGTCATCATGAAAAATGAAGTACAAAGAATGACCAGCTGTGTTTGACTAGCACAAATCAAACGAATCACACATTTGAAATGTAGATGCCATCATATCAGGGTGTGAAACGTCCATTTGTGGTTCCTGCCTCCTGCCATCCTGCTCAATGTTTAAGGATCTTGTTCCCAGGAGGCCGCACTGAAGAGGAGCACTTTCCTGGACTGTTTCTCGGCATGCTGTTTCCATTTTACAACCTAGCCCACACTAGAAGAATGACCCATTGCTGACAATGGCTGCTGAGCGTGGTTTAGCTGCAAGTGCAGACAATGACGAACTGTGGCCAGTATCATTTCTAAAACCTGAGGTTAAAAATAGATCACACCAGTTTTCTAGTGTAGGCCAGAGCTGAACACTGGAGTGGGGAGTATATGCAGTGCAATAGGAAATGCCATGCCAGCCAGCTCCTCCTCTACATGGAGGTAGGGTGACCAGATAGCAAGTGTGAAAAATTGGGATGGGGGAAGGGGGGGTAATAGGAGCCCATATAAAAAAAAGCCCCAAATATTGGGACTGACCCTATAAAATCTGGTCACCCTACATGGAGGGGAACACAAGATTCCATTGGCTCCCTCTCCCCCATGTCCTTCAGCAATGCAAAGGGGACATGTAAGAGTTAGTGGAGAGTAAGAGAGGGAGGAGAGGTAAGAAAGAGAAATTGATGACTGGGCAGCTTCCTAAATTATGAGATAACTACAAGCCAAGGTTGGAACAAAAGATATCCCTTCTTCCTGTCCAAGCAGCGTCCCAGACGCATGCACAGAGCAGCAGGGGGATGCATGCTGAGTTTCTTGCCAGGCCTCTAGCCATGGAACCCAAAGGGTAATGTGTCATCAGTGGCCATTCTGCTTGAGGATCAGAAAGAAGGCGCCACTGAGATCCACAGAGCAGACCCACCAGCGGAATTTTGCTTATTTGGTGCTGTTTTCTACCTGTGAGAACTCAGTAACCGTTAGAAAAATGACAAAAAAAATCAGCTATTTGGTGTTTTAACAAATGGAAACAGTATATACAGGGAGAAACTCAGAACCAACATAAAGGATGGGGTGGGTTATAAGCAGGAAATTAGCATAAGAAATACCATACATTTTGCCTCTTGTCCAAGAAATGAAAAGAAAAAAAGTGCAGTTCCCAAGACCTAGCAATCCCACCCCAGTCACCCCCTCAGGCAAATCCTTAAGAGAATGGATGAGTCCAGCACTCTGCCCTGTAGGTCAACAGACTCACATTCTGATGGACAAACTGGGGGCAGTGAATTCCAGCTCTGAGGGCCCTCCATGGATAACACTTTCATGTGCTGTGATTCCTTAACTTACTTTGGGAAGTCACAGGAGAACTCCCACTGGAGTCGGTTGGACTTCTTGAGTAACTGCTCAACAAGGAGAGTAAGGAATTCACAAACCAGCCTTGTGTGTTTGTACAGCCCTTCCAGCAATTTGGGCTGGCTGGAGATTCTACGTGCTACTGCAAGAAATAAAAACAATAACAGAAATGAAGATGCATATTTTCTATTTAACCTGTTTTGATAAGGAGAGATCGCTTTTGTTCTCCAAAAAGAGAGGGATCCAATCTTTCTTCACAGGGGCTACCACAGATGCATAAATGAAACTTTAAATCCTGTACTGACTTGGAATCAGCTTTAGTACCTCAGACTTCAGCTTTCAAACAGGAAAGGTACAGCAAGCTGAGGCAAATGGTCATTTGCAAGCAGCAGGTTCGGTCGGTTATTCATAACGGTCTCATAAACATGTCTATTATATAAGCCCCTAGGCAGAATATGCATTAATAATCATAGCATGGACTGCTTATCAGGCTACTGAGGCTGTGATAATAGAGGGAAATTGTAGCTAAATCTCTGCATTATGCATCTTCGCATAACTGGTTCGTCAGACGCGTCTGACGAAGTGGGTTTTCACCCACGAAAGCTTATGCTCCAATACTTCTGTTAGCCTATAAGGTGCCACAGGACTCTTTGTCGCTTTTTACAGATCCAGACTAACACGGCTACCCCTCTGATACTTTGCATAATTGTGTATCATTTTCATATGACTTTGTATTATGCCTCTTCATATAACCTTGTATTAAGTCTTTCCATATATAACCTCTATTTTCATACAACTTTGTATCAAGTCCTTTGACATAGGAACTTTGTATCAAATTCTTATATAGAAACTTTGTATTGAGCCTTGGTATAATGTTATAGCCCCTAAGGATAGTTAAGGTAGAAGAAAAATGTCTTTTCGCTAGGAGTAGAATAAGATCTTCCCCCTTTTAATCAATTGCCCTATTGAATGAATGAGGTGTGAATGAGTAAGGCGTAGAAGGCAAGCACCCCCAGACAGCTGCAACAGTTGGAGAGGGGATAGAAGCCAGACCCAAGAACAATAAAATTGTCAAGTGGGCTCATTAAAGAAGATCCGACATATTGACGGCCTTGGGAGTTAGAAGCGAGCACCTTCTTTTGAAAACACCCTCTTTGAAAATAAATGTAGCAGCATTAAGACAACACGGAGAAGGAAGCACCACAGATGACCAACTGACACAGACACAGATTTTGCATCTAGTATAGATTTGCATGAGAGGGCAGCC
>NW_020676606.1:0-5828 GCF_002925995.2 Terrapene triunguis
TACTGTACACAGGAGAGCTGTTACCCTTCCCTTTATAGTTATGACATGCCCCCCAAATCACAGATAGTGTTGGACGTTCGGTTCCACACTGGCTGTGATTTCTTCCTGGAGTTCTAGGAGAAGACAGAGTTAATAAGATGCATGTACCTTTAGACATACTACTGATTATATAAAAACTAACAATATGTTTCATTCCAAGAACAATTGTTAACCAGTTAACTCTGGGAAACTTTCCCGGGAGAGTACATCAGCCACTTTGTTAGAAGCTCCCGAAATGTGTTGTATTTCAAAATCAAAATTTTGGAGAGCTAAACTCCACAGAAGAAGTTTTTTGTTATTTCCCTTGGCGGTATGAAGCCACTGTAGCTCAGCATGGTCTGTTTGTAGTTGGAAACGCCGTCCCCAAACATATGGGCGTAGCTTTTCCAGCGCGTACACAATGGCGTAGCATTCCTTTTCGCTGATTGACCAGTGGCTTTCCCTCTCAGACAGTTTCTTGCTGAGAAACACGACAGGATGGAATTCTTGATCCGGTCCTTCCTGCATTAAAACTGCTCCCACGCCCCGCTCGGACGCATCTGTGGTTACTAGGAACGGTTTGTCAAAGTCTAGGGCCCTTAGCACAGGGTCAGACATGAGTGTTGCCTTAAGCTGGTTAAAGGCCTTTTGACACTTATCAGTCCACTGAACTGCATTTGGCTGTTTCTTTCTGGTTAGGTCTGTCAGCGGGGCGGCGATTTGGCTGTAGTGTGGTACAAATCGCCTATAATATCCGGCCAAGCCTAAGAAGGATTGGACCTGTTTCTTTGACCTTGGAACCGGCCACTTTTGGATAGCATCCACTTTGGCTTGTAGGGGATTTATAGTTCCTTGACCCACCTGGTGCCCCAGGTACGTCACTCTGTTTTGGCCTATTTGACACTTTTTAGCCTTAACAGTTAGTCCTGCCTGCCGGATGCGCTCGAAGACTTTTTCCAGGTGCTCCAGGTGTTCTGTCCATGAATCAGAAAAAATGGCCACATCATCGAGGTAGGCAACTGCAGATTCTCCCAATCCCGCTAGGAGACCATCTACAAGTCTTTGGAAGGTGGCGGGTGCATTTCGCAACCCAAAAGGGAGTACATTGAATTCATACACCCCTGCCTGGGTGACGAAGGCTGACCTTTCCTTAGCGGGTTCATCTAGTGGTACTTGCCAGTACCCTTTTGTTAAGTCTAAAGTAGAGATGAATTGGGCATGTCCCAATTTTTCCAATAGCTCATCTGTGCGTGGCATTGGATAGTTGTCAGGACGAGTTACAGCATTTAGCTTATGGTAGTCCACGCAAAAGCGTATTTCCCCATCCGGTTTGGGAACTAGAACCACTGGAGATGCCCATGCACTGCTAGAGGGGTGGATTATACCCATCTGTAGCATGTCCTGGATCTCCCTTTGTATAGCAGCTTGGGCATGAGGTGACTCCCGGTAGGGTGGGGTTCTAATTGGGTGAGCATTACCTGTGTCAATGGAGTGGTATGCCCGTTCGGTCCGTCCTGGAGTGGCTGAGAAAATCGGTGCAAAGCTTGTGCACAGCTTCTTGATCTGCTGTCGCTGCAGACGTCCCAGGGTCGTGGAGAGGTTCACCTCTTCCACAACACCATTCCTTTTTCCTTCATAGTAGACACCTTCAGGCCACTCCGCGTCATCTGTTTCCTGGGCTGTAAACTGGCAAATGTTTAATTCTCTGGAATAAAAGGGCTTAAGAGAATTAACATGGTATACCTTAGGCTTTATGTTGGAGGTGGGGGAGGCTATGAGATAGTTAACAGCTCCTAGGCGCTCCTGGACCGTGAATGGTCCTTCCCATGACGCTTCCATTTTATGGGCCTGGAGCGCCTTTAAGACCATGACTTGGTCTCCTACTTTGAAGGACCGTTCTCTGGAATGTTTATCATACCAGGCCTTTTGCTCTTCCTGAGCATCCTTTAGGTTTTCTTTAGCAAGGGCTAAAGAGTGTCGGAGAGTGCTTTGTAGGTTGCTTACAAAGTCTAGAATGTTAGTTCCTGGAGAAGGCGTAAACCCCTCCCATTGCTGCTTCACCAACTGTAATGGCCCCTTAACCTCGCGGCCATACACAAGTTCAAATGGTGAAAACCCTAAACTGGGATGTGGTACAGCCCTGTAGGCAAAAAGCAACTGCTGCAACACTAGGTCCCAATCATTGGAGTGTTCATTTACGAATTTACGTATCATGGCCCCCAAAGTTCCATTAAACCTCTCCACCAGACCATTGGTTTGATGGTGATGAGGGGTGGCAACCAAGTGATTCACCCCATGAGCTTTCCACAGGTTTTTCATGTTCCCTGCCAGGAAATTAGTTCCCGAATCTGTAAGGATGTCGGAGGGCCACCCTACCCTGGCAAAAATGTCTGCTAATGCCTGGCACACACTTTTAGCCCTGGTGTTGCTTAAGGGTACAGCTTCCGGCCATCGGGTAGCAAAATCCATGAAAGTCAGTACGTACTGCTTTCCTTTTTGGTGTCTTCTTTGGGAAAGGCCCCAGAATATCCACAGCTACTCGCTGAAATGGGACCTCAATTATGGGTAGTGGCTGGAGAGGGGCTTTAACCTGGTCTTGGGGCTTTCCCACTCGTTGGCACACCTCACAAGACCGGACATAATTAGCAACGTCCTTGCCCATTCCCTCCCAGTGGAAGGACTTCCCCAACTGGTCTTTGGTTCTGTTCACCCCAGAATGGCCACTGGGATGATCATGGGCTAAGCTCAAGAGCTTTACCTGATACTTAGTGGGAACTACCAACTGTCTTTGAGGATGCCAGTCTTCCTGGTGCCCACCAGAAAGAGTCTCCTTGTATAAAAGTCCTTTTTCTACAACAAACCGGGATCGGTTAGAAGAGCTGAGAGGCGGTGGGGTGCTCCGTGCCGCCGCCCAAGCTTTTTGAAGGCTGTCATCTGCTTCCTGCTCGGCCTGGAACTGTTCCCTTGAGTCTGGAGACATCAGTTCCTCCTTGGACTGTGGACTGGGGCTTGGTCCCTCTGGACCAGTTCCGGTTCTGGGACTGGCTTTGGCTGGGTCTCTGGGATTGGATCCACTACGGCTGTTGCAGTCGTTGGCAGGGGATCCGGTTCCACCACCTGTGTTTGGGTCTCCGGTAACACAGACTGGGCCCTGGTGGACGGCTCAGGAACAGGGATGGGGGTGAAAGCTTGCTTAGCCTGGCTGCGGGTGACTATTCCCACCCTCTTGGCTAGCTTCACATGGTTGGCCAAGTCTTCCCCCAGCAGCATAGGGATGGGATAATTGTCATAGACTGCAAAAGTCCACATTCCTGACCAGCCCTTGTACTGGACATGCAACTTGGCTGTAGGCAAGGTTACAGACTGTGACACGAAGGGTTGAATTGTCACTGTAGCCTCCAGGTTGATGAGTTTGGGGTCCACTAGGGATTGGTGGATAGTTGACACTTGTGCCGCAGTGTCCCTCCAAGCGATAACCTTCTTTCCGCCCACTCTCAAGGTTTCCCTTCGCTCCGAGGGTATGAGAGAGGCATCTGGGTCTGGGAATCTTTGGTGTGATTGGGGTGTAATGAACTGTAATCGGTTGGGGTTCTTGGGGCAGTGAGCCTTTATATGCCCCAGTTCATTACATTTAAAACATCGCCCTGCTAAGGTATCACCGGGGCGATGTTGGTTGATGGAGACTGGTGTGGTGGGGTGAGAAGGCGTCTGGGGTTTCCCTTGGGATGTGGGTGGGGCCTTGGGTTGTCCCCGGTGTTAAGGTTTTGTTTTGGCTTGCCCCTTCTGATATTCGCTCCAACTGCTACTAGCTTTTTTCTTTTCTGTCACCTCCACCCATTTGGCTCCAATCTCCCCTGCCTCGGTTACAATTTTGGGCTTCCCATTTAGGATGTACCTTTCTTTTTCCTCAGGAACACCCTCTAAAAACTGCTCCATTTGCATTAGGAAGGGCAACTCTTCCGTAGATTTAACATTTGCTCCTGATATCCAGGCATCCCAATTTTTCCCAATGTGGTAGGCATGTCGGGTAAATGACACATCGGGTTTCCACCTTAGGGCTCTGAACCGCCGACGGGCATGCTCGGGTGTTAGCCCCATTCTGATTCTGGCCTTGTTTTTAAAAAGTTCATAACTGTTCATGTGTTCCTTAGGCATTTCAGCCGCCACCTCTGCTAAGGGTCCACTGAGCTGCGGCCTCAGCTCTACCATGTACTGGGTTGGAGTGATGCTGTATCCAAGGCAGGCCCTTTCAAAATTTTCTAAGAAGGCCTCAGTATCATCGCCTGCCTTGTAGGTGGGGAATTTCCTGTGATGGGAAGTGGTACCTGGAGAGGAGTTGCTAGGATGGTCTGATGCATCCTGCTTAGCACTTGCTACTTCCAGTTCATGCTTCCTTTCTTTTTCTTTCGCCTCCTCTTTGGCTTTTTCCAGCTCCATCTCTTTTTCTTTCAGCTCCATCTCTCTCTTGTGGACCTCCTCTTTGGCTTTCTCTTCTCTGTCTCTCAGCTCCATCTCTCTCTTGTGGGCCCCCTCTTTGGCTTTCTCTTCTCTGTCTCTCATCTCTATCTCTTTTTCTTTCAGCTCCATAGCTCTCTTGTGGGCCTCCTCTTTAGCTTTTTCTTCTTTGGTAGTCATTTTCCTGTTTTCTTGTGCTTGGTCACACCCCTCTGCAGTTGACTGAAACTGGGATGTACTCAGCTCTGGCTGCTGCTGAGTTAACAGAGACTTTCTATCAAGCTACTCACGAGGATGTAAAAAGAAAAAAAACCAATTCAGCTTGTAAACTGCCTTTACCAGTCAAAGTTTGCTCACTGATTGAACCCTTCTCTTAACAAAGCCCCTTGTTAAAAACAACTTAACACCTCTGCCTTCAGGCAAGGAGAGATAAGATATGCATCTACCTTCAGCTCTGCTTTCCAAGCAGCTAGAAGGAAAAAAAAATCTCTTACTGGCTTTTGGGTTTAAAATGTATCCCACCGCTATGCCACCATGTCAAGGCTGTATCCCCACTTTGAACTTTAGGGTACAAATGTAGGGGCCTGCATGAAAACTTCTAAGCTTAACTACCAGCCTAGCTCTGGTCCCGCTGCCACCATTCCCACTGGATTCCCTCCCTGGGAAGCCTTGAGAAACCTCTCACCAATTCCCTGGTGAATACAGATCCAAACTCCTTGGATCTTAAACAAGGAGAAATTGACCCTTCCCCCCTCCTTCCTTTCACCAACTCCTGGTGAATACAGATCCAAACCCCCTTGGATCTTAAAACAAGGAGAAATCAATCTGGTTCTTAAAAAGAAGGCTTTTAATGAAAGAAAAAAGGTAAAAATCATCTCTGTAAAATCAGTATGGAAAATAACTTTACAGGGTAATCAAACTTAAAGAGCTCAGAGGACCCCCCTCTGTCTTAGGTTCAAAGTACAGCAAACAAAGATAAACACTCTGGTAAAAGGTACATTTACAAGTTGAGAAAACAAAGTAAAACTAAGACGCCTTGCCTGGCTTTTTTACTTACAAGTTTGAAATATGAGAGACTTGTTTAGAAAGATGGGGAGAACCTGGATTGATGTCTGGTCCCTCTTAGTCCCAAGAGCGAACAACCCCTTAAAACAAAGAGCACACACAAAAGCCTTCCCCCGCCCCAAGATTTGAAAGTATCTTGTCCCCTTATTGGTCCTTTGGGTCAGGTGTCAGCCAGGTTACCCGAGCTTCTTAACCCTTTACAGGTAAAAGGATTTTGGAGTCTCTGGCCAGGAGGGATTTTAGTACTGTACACAGGAGAGCTGTTACCCTTCCCTTTATAGTTATGACAT
>NW_020676607.1:0-1598 GCF_002925995.2 Terrapene triunguis
TGAGACACAGACCCCACCAGCACGGGTGCGTCTGACAATAATAACACGCTGGGAGCAGGGTGTGGGGGGCGGGGTTTTTGCCTCTGTCCCTCGCAAGTCTCCCCACACCCTCCTTCCCTCGCAGTGCCCCCCACTCACATCATCCCCAATTCCAGCCTCGCTCCCCTCAGCCCCACAATCCCCCCGCATCGCCCCATCTTCCCTTCAGTGCACCCCGGCCCCCATCCCAGCCTGCCCCCCCGCATCCCCAGCACCCGCCTCCTGCGTCCCCGCCTGCCCTCAACCCCTGCACCTCTTTATCCTCCTCCCCCTGCAGCCCGGGTGTGCTTGGGGGGGGGCGGATTTCTCTTACCTTCCCTCCGAGCGGGGCCCCCCTGGGGCAGGGGCCGGGCCGGGAAGGGGCCTGGCCAGGCTGGGGGCTCTGCCCTGGGATAGGCTCCTGGGGAGCAGCGGGAAGGGCCCTGCTGGAGATTCCCCTCTCCCGGCTGCAGCCAGGGCTCCGAGCTCCCAGCACCAGCCGCCGGGGCTCGGGGATCTCGCCGGGAGCCAGAGTCACCGCAGCGGCTGCGAGTCACTTCCTGCTGCCGGGTGTGAGCCCAGCGATCGCTCCCCCCAGAGCCGCCTCCCAGCTGCTCCTGGGTCCTAGCGATCAACCCACCGCTCTGCAGCATCTCTGTGTCCGGCTCCTGTTCCACTCACAGGCTCTACAGTCAGAAGGGCCCATCATGAGCATCTAGCCCAGGGATTCTCACGACCAAATTTGGTGGCTTCAGAGTGTGGCCAGCAGCTCTCACTGATGGCCGCTCTGACACTTTCCCCTATAATCCTAACTAACTTTACGAGAAACCAATAAATATGCACAGAGGTAAGAGGGGGAAACGGTCTTACTATTGTGGGGAACTTTTCTGGCTTATACACCACCCTGATAGAATCGAATAGCAAAAGGAGCTGAGTCCTCGTTCCCACTCCCTTTACCTGGAGACCTGCCTGACCTCAAGGACTCCCCTTCCACTCTGGTGTCTGAAACCCCGACAAGGCTGGCCCCAAGATTCCTGTGGGGTTTTCATCCCCAATTTTGTTGCGATCACTCAGGATAGAGGCTAGGGTGTCGTATCCCCACTCTGGGGTGCGCTCTTCACTCCGGACGCATCCCTGATGTCGCCACTCAGCATCGCATTGAGTTCAGAACAAATACGATTTATTAAACAGCAAGTAATAAAAAAAATTAAGGAAAAAATGGGAAAGCGGAATGGAAAACATGATGTCATCCCACACTGCCCAGGGTCCCCCCTCACTCTCCCCAGCTGCTCACCACACCCAGCTCCAGACTGCTCCAGACCCAGCTTCCCTCTGCATCAGTGCTTCTGCTGCTCTGCCTCCGACCCAGCTCTGGCTGCTTCTCTCCCCTTAGCTCTGCCCTTCTCTGGCAGGCAGCTCCAGCTCACACAGAGAATTGGCACCTGACTCCCTCATTGGCCTGCCTGCCTCAGGGTTTTCTTTTCTCATTGGCCCTTCCTGTCTTTAGGTACTGGGAGAAGCCAACCAACCCCTCCCCCCCCCACTAAGTTTCAGTAAGGGGCCAACAGTCATGGGGTCAG
>NW_020676608.1:0-1887 GCF_002925995.2 Terrapene triunguis
GGGGGGGGGTTGGGAGTTCTGGGGGCGGGGCTGTCAGGGGGCAGGGGTGGGGAGAGGGATCGGAGCAGTCAGGGGACAGGGAGCAGAGGGGTTTAGATGGGTCGGGAGTTCTGGGGGAGGCTGTCAGGGAGTGGGGAGTGGTTGGATGAGGCGTGGGAGTCCCAGGGGTCTGTCTGGGGGTGGGGGTGTGGATAAGGGTTGGGGCAGTCAGGGTACAGGTAGGGGGTAGGGTCCTAGGGGGCCAGTTAGGATGGGGGGAGGGTCTCAGGAGGGGGCAGTCAGGGGACAAGGAGCGGGGGGAGGGTTGGGGGTTCTGAGGGGGGCGGGAAGTTGGAGGGAGTGGAAGGGGCGGGGCTAGGGCAGGACGGGGGCGGGGCTAGGGCGGGGCTCCTCCCGTCCTGTTTTTTGCTAGCTGAAATATGGTAACCCTAGGCTTACTGCTTGCAGTTGAAGTTACTGCACGTGCCCAGGTGAGATTGGGCAGCATGTGCAATATCATTCAGACAGACACCAGGATTGTCAAACTGCATGGAGCATCAGGGATAGCACTTATGGCCCAGAGGGGGCTACCTAGTGAGCTTTCTGAGCAGCTCTCCTGATGCAACTAGTAGAGGGAACACCCCTGTTTGTGGATAGCTGATACAGTCTGGCAGTGCTGGGGAGGGCTTAAGTTCCCTCTGCACACTTGGTCTTGCTGGCAGGCAGGCAGGCATCTGTCAAGAGCTAGGCCTTGTGACAAGATACAGAGGAGCCCTAGTTAGTTGCTCAGGATCTTCCTTGCCCCATTGACTAACAACACTTCTCTCCCCTTGCAGAGCCAGTCCTATAATGGCTGCCTTCCTACCTGTCCCATGCCAGCTCCACTCAGTCTGTCTCTCCCTGCAAGGCAATGTTTGGAGTGGTGTTCTGGCCTGTTTTCTGGGACAGCAAGAGTATGATTCCTTCCCCACAATGTCCATGTTCCTGTACAGCCTCCTGCATTGAGGCAATGCAACTCCCACAACTGCAGGGCTTCTGATCAACACTATTCCACTCTCCTCTCTGCACTGATACATGTGCTGCAGGCAGGGCACTGATTAGATGTGTCACAGGGGCAGACCCAGCCTTGTAGAAGCAGAACTGAGTGGTTCATGGCCCTGCACTGAAGATTCACAGATTGGGGCATTGATTGGAGGATCACATGCAGCTTAGGTGAGCTGAGAGGGGAGTAAGAGCAAGACAGAATGGAGGGAACCAGCCCTCCATTAACTGTAAAGTCAGCTCCAGTCTGCCTCCAGTAGAGGTCAGTGTTGCACACAGAGACACCACCAAGTTGATTGCGTGGGGTGGGGGTTTGGTTTCCTGGAGAACTGGCCTTGGAGTTTGGCTTCTGTGTTTTTCCCATTAGTGGAATTTCCCCTTTACTGTTTGGTCTCAATCCCACACCACCAAGGGAATTAGCTCCTTGAATACACCCCAAACCTCTTGGGAACCCACAGAGAGTTTCTGTGGCAGTTGCTATCCCCCTGTGTAATCACATCAGATCTAATTGGTGATGTTGAGATCTCCACTCACATACCCCATTCAGAAATACAACAGAGTTGGAAGGGGTTTAATTTAGGGGAAGAGGAGAACACAAAAGGGGCATGGAGTGAGAAAACATGTTATAATATATGTTAGCACCTATAATTTCTAGATCTCAAAACACTGTACAAAGGTGTCATTATTGCCCATTTTACAGAAGGCTAAACTGAGGCATGGCTGGCTAAGGAAATTCCCCAAAATCACAGCAAGTAAGTGGCAGAGTCAGAATGGAACCCAATCTCCTGATTTCTAGTTCCATGCACTACCCACTGTACAGTGCTGCCATGACATTTTCCTTTGACTGGGACAAACCCAAAACATAAA
>NW_020676609.1:0-6083 GCF_002925995.2 Terrapene triunguis
TTGGTCTTACAATAGCTACAGTCTGCTGGAACTAGGAAATCATGGAAATCTCATTAGGAAGCCTGTTCTTGCAAGATTTCCAGAGTGACCTCTAGTCTCCCATTAACTTCATCTTCCATTTTTTTTAAAATGCACATTCAAACTGAATTGCCAAACTGTACGAAACGTGACTATTACTGCTTGAAACCTGCTGAGTTTTTAGCACTTTATGAAGCTTTTTTCCACACAAAGTTTTAGTTATGGTAATAAGGATATTATCCCATGCAGTTTTTATCAGATGTGTATAGACGCTGTATGCATAATTTCACTCTAAAAGAGGAGATTGCCAGTAATATAAACATATCCTTATGCAAAGTAATTAGATCCAGAAAGGTAAATAGAATCAATACTGAGAGCCTATGGAAGTGCAGACAAATAAGTGCTCATAACATTTTTTAATAGATGTTGAGAAAAATCCGTCATATCCTTCAGCTTAATGATTGATTTCCATCTAGATCTACTCCTCCAGGTTCAGAAACTACAACTATAAAATTTATAAATCAAACTGGAAAAAAAATACGTTGACTGAGACAACCCAATCCACCAGGCTCCAGAGGCTCAACAATCATCTTTTGAAAGGTAATAACATGATATAGAGGTTGTGTGGTGTGTCATGTTTGTGGGTTTTGTGCAAACTCAGAGATCATTCTCAGACGAGCATTTTTTTTCCTTTTATAATTGTAAACTTCTTTGCACTACCACTAGCTGAAGTACTTTTGGTGGGGAAGATATGATTGTTCTTCTTGTTCTGAACGGCAGCCCAGTACTACAATTCACAGTGATCATCTATCCATTTTCTATTGGGGATTGCTTATTCTGGTGGCTTCAGCTACTACTATGAAGTTTCAAAAGACTCTCTTAGCCTTTTGTAAGCATTTTAAAGCAATCACTGAGTCTAGTTACCCTTAGTCCTTTTCTTCTATTGTTTGCTTGATTGAGTCTCGCCTTGGCTCAGAGTCCCAAGATCCAAACATATCTATAACTAAAACTCTAATCCTCTGTGCTATATCTCTCCAAATCTAAGGGCCAGCTCTTCTTCTTTTTTTAAATACATTTACAGATTTTGCCAAGAGAAATTTTCCAGGACCAGTAAAAGAGGCATGAGTTTTTGACAGTGGTGACTTCAGAAATACTGGATTTATACAATGCAGGCCACATTGATAAGAGGAAGGGGTTGTAACCTTTGCATACATAATGAAAAAAAGTTGAGGATTATTGTTTTTGTAGTGAAAAATAGCTATCAAAGGCATTTTTCAGAGGACAGAGAAATAATAGAAAACAATAAAGGAGTTTGTCAATCTTAAAACTAAGAAAGTCAGTCTTGTGAATCAGGAATAATAAAATACTTCATGATGCTACATAGTTTTGGGTCCAAGAATAAGAAGCCGCTTTATGCTTCTATCATCTAATGGCTACATACACACAGTGCATTTTTAATTATACTTCTACCCAAGAGATGCTTATAAGCAGCTCTATTTCTTTGTTTGATGAATCAATTCCTATATTCTGCCCTGATTCTACTTTCCTTCTTGTTGTGCAAATGTGTGCATAATGATTGGCCTTTCTATGTTTTCTGCATTTTTGTCTCAACACTGGGGATCTACTCATACTACCTATCTCTTAGATAAAGCGTTCATCCATACATTTCATAGCATTTTGTAAAGGAGGCAAGTATCATTTTACAGGTGGGGAAAGTGAGGCACAGAAGTGAAGTAACTTGCCCAATGTCAGCCAGCAGACCAGTGGAAGAGTCAAGAACAGAACCTAGGTCTCTAGAGTCCTAGTCTAATACATGAGTCACCTGGCCACGATACTGTAGACCTATCTTAACTGCTGAACTTTCCCCCTTGCTTCTTTATCTTCTATGAACATCTTGCGTATGAGTTTCACTACAATGATTACAGTTTGCTCATCTATGCATGAGCAGTGAAGCCCCTGTCAGAGCAAGCAGTGTTTCTGCCATCCTGCTGGCTTGCACACTTCTCCCAGTGCCAGTGTCTGTGTTTCTAACCAAAGTGGGGGAGCTATAAAAAGCTTTTCTGGTGGCATAATTGGGTCTACAGGCCCCATATTGACTCAGGGCTGGGACTAGAAAAATACTTGGCTAGAGAAGTCCTAATGTCACCCAGTAGACCAGTGGCATGGTGCTGGTCATGTTTCCAGTAGCAGAACAGTATAAAAGCACACTGGTAGCCCAGGGAAAGGGGGAAGCCGGTGCTGGCATCAGGAAGTGAGCCTAATGCTGAGAACTGTCAGAAAAGGCTACAGCTTTGTGAAGGCTGCTGTAGCAGCAAGGGTTTGGATTCCCCCCTCTTTGGGAGCCAAAATCCCTGAAAGAGATTGCTTGAACTGGACGTTAAGAGACCAAGGAGAATCTTGTAAGCCAGTGATTATGCCCCAGACTGAAGAGCTCTAGACTGGTAGGAGGTGACCCAGGGGAACGCCTAATTTGAGGTAGCTCAGTAGCTGGGCTGGATGTTTTGACAAACCGCTCAGGTCCTAAGTTGAGAGCTGCTAGAGTGAGTGAGTCTGCATCCCCTTCCCTTCCCTTCCCCCTGGACCCATTGCTCTTTGGTAGGGACAGAACCTGTGGGTGGGAGCAACTGGAGCACACAGGAGTAATTGAGGCCACAGTCAGGGGCCCCCTCTGGGATGGCTAGGCTGTGTTGCCTGATTTAGGGTGTTAATAATATTAATTTGGATAGTACGGGTTTTAGGCTCGCCAATCTGTTTGATCAGAAGATAAAAGTTCTTGTCCCGAATCAGGCTCCACAGAATTTACAAAGGACCCTTGGGGGTATGACATGAAGCTCACACTGAGACAGATGTAGCCGTAAAGACTCTTTATTAAAATCAATGAAATAGTAATTAAATGGTAAAATAATCAGAGTTACAAAGTTACAATCACATTACTGCTATTCAAAAGATACATATGGTATTATGGTATTATATGTTACAAAGCTTTGGTTAATATACTCACACCCTTCCTCGGTAACCTGGTGGTAAGAGACACAGGACCGGCCTCGCGGTTCAGGTTTCTTGATTCTTGAGTGAGAGATGCAGTGCTTAGAAGAAGCTAATGCTAAGAGCTATCAAAGCTAACTTAGGGTTTACTTGACTAACAAACTTAAAATCAAAACAAAACTAAGAACAAAAGCTTAGGGAAACCAAGCCTAGCCTAGTTCCCTTGAAACTTAGAAAGTTAAGAAGAACAAGTACAGCCTCCTAGTAGTAGTAGTCGTAGTAGATAGATAGAATAGAATAGAATAGAATAGAAGAGGAAGAGGAATACTCTAGCGAGGTGGGTCACCTCTTTTATAGGGCACAAGTGCCGGAAATCCTTCCTCCTATGCCCAAATTTCATTCCTCACCCACAAAATGTTAGGATACAGTTACTCCATAGGCTACTATGTTTGTGCATATTGATGACATGTACATACGCACATATATTATTTCTGTTCTTTAGTCATTTCAGTTCTTTGCTTGTGATGTACCTGTTAAGTCTGTGGGTACCAACTTGGAAACCCATTATACCATTCTTCCATTGTCTATCCATCTAGATAAAAGGTCTTAGACATATGCGTGGGTGCTTATTTAGGTAAAAGATCTTAATATAGATATGCTAACTTTGCCTTAGCTTAGCATACAGGATATGGTCTGAAGGTCCATTTGCATTACAGCCAAACTTACTTTAATATAAATCTATAAACCTATTACAATAAACCAAATACTTAAACTCTAAGAAAAGATATATATATATATATATATATATGCAAGCAAGCAGGTTAATCCTATAGGCTACAGCTGGCAGAAACTGTAGGATCACAGCCTGACCACTAGGCCAGCTGGTCATCAGACCATCTTGATACAGATGGGAAGAAAACAAGTTGTTCATTTGATGCAGACTTCATGGGTACTTTGGGCTATGCATATACCAACCACTATGGTGGCAGGGAGAGTGGTTGCATTATAAAAGAGAATTTAATTTCATGATCACGTACTACTTTTCCCTGGGGTCCCTCCCTCAGTCAGTGCACAGAATGGACACAAAAGGGGGCAGAAATAAGTTTGCACAGGAAACTGTAAATCTGGCATTTCTTAACTTTTGAGTGCTGGAATTTGCAACTCTGCTAATAACACAGGTTTTCTTTGCAAGTAATATGTACTTATGTCATATACATGTGTGATCCTGAAACCAACCTCATTTAAACTAACACATAAGCGGCTTTACCTCCATTTGAGCCTTCTCCCTGAGCTGAAGAGATTCATAGGACCAGAGGAACCAGTATTTGTAACGTCTTTAATTGGAGAGTTTAGGTGAGTGGAGGACAGTTATGCATGCAAGTTCTATTTTGTTCTTACAGCTGCAATATAAAATAGAGAATCAATTCTTGTCTCATATGACTTCAGTTATTTGGTTCTTGTTATAGCAGATCAATTATACAGAGTTTCACAGGAATTGTGGACCAGTATAGTACTTTACCAAGATGCTAAACTCCTCTTGTAGCAGGTTCCTGACTATGCATGTCTCATACACAACTCCCAGAGGGATGGAATCATTTTCAGTACCCAGTATAAAGCATTTCCCTTTGTTCCTTTGTTTACATGAGCCAAAATAAAATCCTTTATATTTGTTTCAAGGCTGGATTTAGCTACCAATTAAATCTGAGCTCTAGAGTCAAATCAAACTCCAGATTTTTTTAGTATGCTTTGTATATTTTAATTTGTTTCAAATATATTTTAGTACTTTTGAAGAAAAACTTACATTACTTCTCAGGAGATGAGCTTGATTTGGAGATATTATAATGAAGTATAACATCTTGTGCATTGACACCAGCAAGAAACAATGTCGGGGTATAGTTGCTACAGTATAAAAAGTCATTCCTGCAGGTCATATTTTACAATAGGTAATGTAATAATAATGCTTACAAAGGCTGCAGACAAAAAGAGATGCTATGTCTACTGTTGTAAAGTTACATTTGATCTAGAATTTAGGTTTTTTAAAAGGAGGCAACATTGTTGAGTTAGCTCGCTGACTGCTCTGTGATGGTGTAGGGACCCAGGGCTACTGATGCCATTGGGAAGTGAGTAAGTAGAAAGTCGCTAGACAGTGTCCCGTCACCCAGATTCTCAGCTGGTATAAACTGACATACTTTCCTTTGAAGTCAGTGGAGTTGCATCAATTTTCTGCAGTTGGGAATATGATCCAGAAGGGAACCTAAGGCATTTTGGAGAAAGGGGAAATTTGAAAGGTGGATCTGGGTGAATTTTGTCTGTTTCGACAAAACTCGTACAGGTTCTGATGGTTTCAGGTTGAGCTGAGTTTGAGACTTGAACAAACTAGAGTCAGGCTGCCTTTCCACACTTATTTATGTATTTTAATTCAATATAAAAACATCTGTGTTCTAAGCCCCATTGCTTAGATCTTACTAATGCAGTATACTAGTATAAACAAAAGAAAAAGAGTTAGATTCTGTTAAACCCAGAAAGAAAAAGACAACTCAGCTACCACTACCAGCCTTCAGCACACCCATCCAATCCCCCTGTGTACCCTTTGCTCCCCAAAATCAATACCTTTGGGGGACTTTGGAGCAGGGTTGTGTGTGGAGGGAGAAGGTGGTAATTAATCCTTCATTAGTCTTGGGCTATTGAGGACTGTATAGGTCAAAACCAGGTGCTACAGTCCCTGTTCACAGTGTAGCTCAGAGCACTGGGGTCATGTGCTCACAGCTTTCTGCACCAGTTTCATTTTTTAAGACGATTAAGGTATAGCCCCATGGTGAGTATATTGTAGTAATCTGAACTATAGGTGACAAAAGCAGAGATGAGAGTAGCATGGTTTGCATCCTAAAGAAATTTGGCCAGATATAGGCACAAGAGCCATCCTGATCACTGTTGCTAACAGTAGCTGGGGATACAACAATATGCTTTGATTACAAACTCTAGTAAGGTGTGGTAGGCACACATAGATTCATAGATTCTAGGACTGGAAGGGAGATCGAGAGGTCATCGAGTCCAGTCCCCTGCCCTCATGGCAGGACCAA
>NW_020676610.1:0-2420 GCF_002925995.2 Terrapene triunguis
CGGCGGCGGCAGTTCGGCGGCAGGTCCTTCGCTCCTAGAGGGAGTGAGGGACCTGCCACCCCCGAATTGCCGCAGGTGCCGCCCCTCTCCGTTGGCCGCCCCAAGCACCTGCTTGTTAAGCTGGTGCCTGGAGCCGGCCCTGTTCACCCCTCCTGGAGCCCGTGGCCTTTTTGGTGTTGAATAAGGAGGCTGAGATCTTTCACGGCGTTCCCCCCGCCCCCGTTCCTCCTAACCCGTCTGTCGTTATTCTGTAGATACAAATATCTGCCAGCTCCCTATGCAGCCTGGCCCATGTCAGGCCTACGTGTCCCGCTACTTCTACAACTTGGCCACCAAGAAGTGTGAGAAGTTCAGGTATGGCGGCTGCCAGGGCAACGGGAACAGGTTTGCCACCAAAGATGAATGTGTCGAGACCTGTGTGCGACCAGGTAAGAGAGTGAGAGAAGCTCAGCTAGTTGGGTCGGGAGCTGCCAGATAATCGAGATGTTAATGCAAAGGTGCTGGGGCCGCAGGGGTTGATCACCACTATAGTGACTGATTAGCTGCATCACAGTAGTGCCTGCACAGACCAGGGCCTCGTTGTGCTAGGGGCTGTACAGAGGAGGCTAGGGAGTTAAGAACAATCCTGCTGAAGACGTCTATAGCCTTTCCCCCAGGACCGCAGACCTGCTGGCATGGCTCAGACGAGTTATGCTCGTCTCTGGCACTGCTGGGGTGGGGGCTCACGGATCAGGAGTGAGTCCCAGTCTCAGACACTTCATTGCTTGAGAAACGGCAATGCTGGGCATTTCCTCGTTAACCCCTGAGAGTGCCCAGGAGCCCAGCTTTGCCTTTGGCTCAGAGATTCCATACACAGCAAAACTATACTGTCCGAACCTGATCCCGAATGCAGATGAGGCCTGGGATGAGCCCGGCCCCTCGCTTACTGGGCACTGGCAGGCGTAACTGCAGGCCTTTCACCTTTCACTTTGCTGTCCTGCTCCCCACCCTCTGGGTCCTCTCCCTGTCTGACCGACTGCCCCTTCTTCCACACTGAAGACAGGAGTGACAGAGAGACAGCAGGCCCTGTGGGGGCAGGGGACACAGTACTGCCAACTCCAAATGTTCAAAAACCAGGAGTCAGGCTCACCAAAAATCATGAGATTGCCTTTAAAACCATGTGATGATGTGAATGTAGTAGATGCGGTATTCTTTTTATTTGCCTTCTGCTTTTTGAGCCTGTAGGGTGCACTGGGGTCACATTTTGTAGCTTTCTTCACAGTCACAAGGGGTAGAAATGTACTTTTTCTTTAAAAATGAAGGCTGAAATCATCACAGATCCACTTGACTCCAGGAGCTGGCGCTTTAAGGAAACCAATAATTATCATGAGATGCATGACAAAATCGTGAGAGCTGGCAACACTGTCAGGACCCTCCAATATTCAGTGCCTGGTTGATCAGCAGTGAAAGGCGATGGTGTTACACATACCAGGCACAAGGTCCTGCAGTGCATCCCCAGGCAAACTCCCGCTCCAGCCTCCAGGCTGTTCCCTGACTCTGTGGATTCCAGAGCTGCACAATCCCGTCAACCAGCATGACGGGGCGCACTGCCTCGGCACTGAGTTTTCAGTATTGCTTGTCGCTAAATGACGTCAATCAGTGTTACAGTTTTTTCTAATTATAGTGAGACTGTAGTTAAGGTCTAGACAAAATTGTTTAACATGAATTATATAAAGACAGCAGAAAAAATATGTCAATTTTGTAGACAAATCCCAATTCCTAGAATGTTCAACATGCCAATTTATGCACCTAATTTGCTTGGGAAATTGCACGTGCATTTTGTCTGCCCATTTGGCTGCCTAATGTTCATGAAAACTTGTCCCACTGTGCTTCCACGTAATTCTTGTGCCTGGGTTTCACGTGGGGCTCTGATACACCCACAGCTCTCAGACATTTGGGTCAAGTCCTTGGTTAGCCCCAGCTCTCATACTTCTCACCCACTCCAGAGCCCGGGCCCTTGTTCGCTCTCAGCGAGAGGCTGAGTTCCTTCGCAGATTTCCCCCTTTCCTCCTCTGCAGTTAATCCCGTTTGCAAACTCCCTGTGGACTCTGGCTCATGTTTTTCCTATGAGACCCGCTACTTCTACGACTCGGTCACCAAGAAGTGTGGGGCGTTCACTTATGGCGGCTGCGAGGGCAATGGGAACAGGTTTGCCTCCATCGACGAATGTCTCAGGACCTGCGGAAGTGCAGGTAAGAGAGCGACAGACTCTTAGCTGGGTCAGGAGCTGCCTGGGTCAGGAGCTATGGGGCTGAGCTATAATAAATATATGGAGATATACCTATCTCCTAGAACTGGAAGGGACCCCGAGAGGTCATTGAGTCCAGCCCCCTGCCTTCACTAGCAGGACCAAGTACTGATTTTCCCCCAGATCCCTAAAT
>NW_020676611.1:0-1965 GCF_002925995.2 Terrapene triunguis
GGGGGGCAAAACACCCTGTTGGCAGTTCACCTTAATGACTGTCAGATATAACTCTTTATGGCACTTTGAAGCAGTATAAAACCAGATATAGAATATAACAACTTTCATGGACTGTTTCCCTCTTAGCCATACTCCTCCCCTAAATGCTTGGATCATTAAATGTTTGTGATCCTATAGCACTAGTGGTCCATGGATTATAATCAGAACTACTTAACTAGAAAAAGTGTGCACAACTCTTCTCCCCATATGGACTGCTTCCACCCCCGTTGCTTCACCAGATGGCCATTAGACATTACATTTTCAAAGAATGATTAACTGGTTTCATGGAACAAACACAAATGGTGCCTCATGTCTTAACAAGTATATGCACATTTTACTTTATCCACCCTTCCCTTGTTTAAAATAAGTCTGCTCTGTTGTTTGTGTGTGTGGTGTGATGCACACTATCTCTTGCTTGAAAATGGAGCAGTTGAGTTTTTTGTTTTTTTACCCCCCCGTTGCCTTTCTATGGAAAGGCAGGTACTTGAATCAAAGGAGGAACACAGTTTGTGCTTATAGTGAGGCTTTAGTTCAGCCAGAGGCCATGACAAGCCCTGTTGCTCTGGGGATTATTACATGCTTTAAGAACTTTGTAAGGCACGAGGCCAAAGAACAAATGATTTCAGCCGCCTGACTACTACAGTGATCTCCAAAAATATGTCTGCTAGAGAACCTTAGAGCTACAGCTGCAATGCAGTGAACATTCTGTGTGGCACAGAACGAAATGCATTTGCCTTGTACTCGCCCCCGAGGATAATTTACAAAACAGGGCCAGGTCGAGTACAGAGCATGTTGGGCATGCCCCTGTATGGGTTTTTGTGATGTGGGTGTGATGTAAATCTTGTGTATTTAGTAGGCTGTGAAACCACATGTTTCGCTCCCAGGGGATGGAATTGCTGCATTAGAATGGATCGTTTTGTGTCTTGTCCTGGGATCTCATTGGAAGTCAGGCTTGAGTGGATAATGGCTTTCATCTGGCATTGTTCTGTTTTCCTGACAATGCCTCGCCAGGGCTGGTCGAGGCATGCTTAGGCACCACAGAGTGTCTGTCCATTGGCAATAATAGCAGATGTTTACCTCACTCTAGCCAGAGAGAGGCTATACACAAGCCAAAGAGTGTATCATGCAAAATTCATTCCTGGAAGGCTGACTGGCTGACTGGCAGGGCTTAAATTCAGTTGGAGCTGACCGGAGCGGAGCTCCAGTAAATATTTTCAAACCTGCAGGAGCCTTGGTGCCTGGAAATACTCGGGGAGAATTTAAGCCCTCCTCACTGGCTCACAGCGACTGGGCTGAACTTGATATTTCTTATGGGTGGGGTGGGAAGGGGACAACAAACAACATTGAAGTTGGACAGCTCAGCTTCAAGTCCAGAGACTGTTCACAGATGGTGTTTCTGAGCCTGGTTGATTAATATTAGAACAGACATTAGGAGAGTAGACTTAAGTGTAGACATACCTGTAAAATCTTAAAACTCTACAGCCTCTGTAACCTTTCAGTGTAGACCAATGGTTTTCAACCTTTTTTTCATTTGCACAATCCTAAAAAATTTCAAATGGAGGTGCAGACCACTTTGGAAATGTTAGATCTAGTCTGCAGACCCCCAGGGGTCTAGGGACCATAGATGGAAAACCACTGGTGTAGACACTACTTACACTGACGGGTGGGATTCTCCCATCAGTGTAGCTAATCCACTTCTCTGAGATGTGGTATCTAGTTTGACAGAAGAATTCTTCCGTCAACCTAGCACTGTCTACACAGGGACTTAGGTTGGCTTAACTACTCCGCTTAGAGGATGGATTTTTCACATCCCTGAGTGATGTAGTTATGCTGACCTAATTTTCTAGTGTAGACCAGGCCTAAGAGTATATTTGCTAGTGTTCAGATAAGCGAGCTAATGGGGTGGGATTTAGGCCTGGTCTGCAC
>NW_020676612.1:0-1891 GCF_002925995.2 Terrapene triunguis
GTGAACTAGGGGGAGTTTGGGGAGCAGGACTGAGGGGTCCCCATGGGCGCAGGGCAGGGCTGGGGGTGGAGGGGGGGCTGGGGAGGCCCAGGGACGGGGCAGGTTGGGGGGCTGAAGAGAATGTCAGGGCCCTACAGAGCAGGGAGCGGGTGGGGGAGGGGATGGGGACGCTGAGGGGTCCCCACGGGCACAGGGCGGGCCTGGGCGCAGTTGGTGGTTGGGGGGGACGGGGCAGGTTGGGGGCTGAGGGGGATGTCACGGCTCTAGGGAGCAGGGAGCGGGTGGGGGAGGGGGGCAGGGGGTGGATGGGGCGCAGGGCAGGGCGCATGGGGTGGATGGGGGTGGGGGTCAGGGGGGACAGGACAGGTTGGAGGGCTGAGGAGGATGTCAGGGCTCTAGGGAACAGGTGGGGAGGAGATGCGGGGGCTGAGGGGTCCCCACGGGCACAGGGCGGGGCACAGGGGGTGGATGGGGGGCCTGGGGCAGGGGCGGACGGGGCATGTTGGGGGCTGAGGGGGATGTCACGGCTCTAGGGAGCGGGTGGTGGGCAGGGGGTGGATGGGGCACAGGGCGGGGGTGGGGACATGGGGTGAATGGGGCGATGGGGCAAGTTGGGGGGCTGAGGGGGATATCGGGGCTCTAGGGAGCGGGTGGGGGAGGGGATGGGGGGCTGAGGGGGCCCCAGGGGCGCAGACTGAGGCGCGGGGGCGGGGCCGGGATCCTTGTGGCGCGCGGAGGCGCGAGGGCGATATGTGACTGAGAACAGCAGACACTCGCTGGGAGGGAGGAGGAGTCCCACAATGCACCGGGGTTGGCAGGAGCCGCGCGCAACGGCCCCACCACACCCTCTGGCGCCTCTGACCTTCTCCTAATGGCGTCCTGAGCTCCGCACTCACTTCCGCTTCCGGCCTCGGCCTGGGTAAAGAAGTTTCAGGGGCGGGGGCGCTAGGGAGGCGAAAGAAGGTCGCAGTGGGCGGGGCATGTGGCGGCTGGGGGGTGGAGCAGAGCGATCAGGCAGAGGCCAAGCCCCCGGGGGAGGCGGGGCTGAGGCGGGGCCGGGGCAGAGCGGGTCGGGACTGGGGTCGGGGCAGGGGCGTGTCTAGGGGCGGGGGCCGAGCGGGGCGAGGCTGGGGGCGGGGTCGGAGCAGGGACTGGACTGGAGACGGGGCAGGGGCAGAGCTAGGCGGGACAGGGGTGGGGCTAGGCGGGATTGGGCCGGAGCAGGGACGGGGGATGGGGCCGGGGCAGAGCGGGGTGCCCGTCCCCCGCGGAGGTTAGTCTGGCCCCGCGAACCCCGGGGCGCACCGCACCGCCCGGCTCGGGGGCCCCGGGACGCTCAGCGGCGGTGCCTGGTCAGGTCTAAGTGGCACTTTCAGCCCCAGGACATCGCCGCTCGGCCCCGGGGCGTCGCTGTGCTCGGTCTCGGTCCCGGTCCCCCCGCTGCACCCGTGGGGAGCGTCTCACGGGGGCCGAGCATCCGCTTCTCCCCGAGACGCTCCCCACGGCCACGGGAGACAGAGCTCCCTGGGCTGCTCCTCTGCCCTCAGCTCAGCCCTGCTCAGGCAGCTCCAGCTCACAGGGAGGACGGGACCCCCGGCCTCCTGACTGCCCCAACACAAACAGTCACACTCACCTCCACTGCCCCCACAAACTTCCACCCACCCCCACACTCACCTCCACTGCCCCCACAAACTTCCACCCACCCCCACCAACACACTCACCTCCACTTCCCCCACAAACTTCCACCCACCCCCACACTCACCTCCACTGCCCCCACAAACTTCCACCCACGCCCACCCCACCCACACACTCACCTCCACTGCCCCCACAAACTTCCACCCAAACACACACACTCACCTCAACTGCCCCCACAAACTTCCACCCACGGCCA
>NW_020676613.1:0-2080 GCF_002925995.2 Terrapene triunguis
GGTGGTGTTAAAGTCCCCGCCCAGGACCAGGCACTCGCGAGAATCCAAAGTGCCGAGGAAGGCCGCCGCCCGCCGATAGAAAGGCACGCGGTCCGGGCCCTTGTTCGGGGCATAAACGTTGACCAAATTTAGAACCAGCCCTTCCACACGGGCCCGGACGTGCAGTAGGCGGCCTGGCACTACCTCGGCAACCCCTAGCACCTCAGGCCGCAGCCCCGGGGAGAACAGGGTGGCCACCCCAGCCGAGTGGGCGCTGAGGTGGCTAAAATAAACCCCGTCTCCCCACTCCAGCCGCCAGCTAGCCTCGAGGGCCGGAGCCGTGTGGGTCTCCTGCAGGAAAATCACAGAGTACCCCCCCTCCCGAAGGAAGGAGAGCACCTGGCACCTGCGGAGACCCACCCTACAGCCCCGGGCGTTCAACGATGCAAAGGTGGTGACTGTCATGTCGAGGGCTGGGGCAGATCCTCACAGGCGGAGGGATCGACGGCCTCCAGCGGGCCCCGCAAGATCCCATGCTCGACCCCGAAGGCCAACAAGGAGTCGCGGAACCTGCGGGCCCGCCGGTAGGCCGCGATGTCTCGCCGATCGGACCCTCGCCCCTCCCCCAAAAGTGCCTCCAGAGCCCGGAGGACGAGATGGAAGTCCCCCCAGCGCCGAAGGGCGAGCTGCACCCTACCCTGGGAACCACGGGTATCCGAGAGAAAGAGGCGCAGCTCATCCCGCAGCGCGGAGGGGGAGGCAGCGGCCGAGCCGCTGCCATCCTCCGGCAGGGCCCCCGAAGGGTCCTCGCGGCCCACGGACAAACAAGGGGCCGAGCTCCGGCGCCGCTGCGCCGGGCCGCCCGTCACTGTCCCCGGCGAAGGGGAGGGCGGCTGAGGGAACAACACAGCCCCAACAGTGGCGGGAAGGGGAGACACGAAAGCCGTCCCCCGAGGGTCGTCAGCAGGCAACGAAAATGCGACAACCCCGGGGGCGGCAGTGAACCCAGAGGTGGCAGGAAGAGACACCTCGGGGACAGCAGGAGAAGGAACAGGGTCAAGGACAGGAACAAGCTCCCCATCCCCTGCTGCCAAACCGCTAGATTGCGGCTCCCCCTGGCTAGGGTCAGCATCCATGGGGACGGAGGCAGCAGGGTATGGGGAAGTCTCTGGGGCAGGAAGTGTGGAAGGGGCGGGATCGGGGGTAGAAACCGGCTGCTCAGCAACAGCCGTCACCCCAAGGGGCTCGGCGGCTGTGCACGAGATGGCAGGCGCGGCCGGACTGGCAGGTAGGGCCAAGGGTTCTCCCAAAACTAAATCGGGGGCGACAGGACCGGGAGCAGAAGGGGGGCCCGGGACTGAGTCAGCGCTCGGAGCGGGGCCCGCTGGTGGAAGGTTGTCCTCCCCCTGGGTAACTGGGGTCAAACCCAGGGCCTCAATCTCATCAAAGAAGGAGGCGAAAGCGGTCCCCTCGGCCCCGGCGACCTCCCCGCCAGTCACGGAGACAAAGGCCGCCTCGGCAACATCGGCGGCGGCGGGGGACTCAGTTGGAGCAGGGGCCGGGAGAACCGCTACCGAAGCCTCCTCAGGTGCGGGCTCAACGATAGGGACAGGAGTATCCCCAGCCGCTGCCACGGCGTCCACAGTTTCCATGGCCAGCGCCTCCTGCTGGGTACCGTCCGGGGGCGCGATGGAAGCACTAGCAACGTCGGCCCCCCGCAATATCTTTCGGGGGGTCTGCTCTCCCTCCTCATCAGAGGGGAGGGAGAGAGCCCGCGACCCGCGGGCGCTGCGCTTTCCCCGGACGGTCACCCAGCCCTCTGTGGTGGAAGAGGAGGTGGAGGGCTGGTCAACAGGGACGGGGCCAGAGGGCAAGGGCAGTAATTTCGGGGCTCGGGGTGGCAGGGGGGAAGGGCCAGAGAGCAAGGGCGAACCCTCCCCCTGGGGCGGGCCAGACCCCGCGGCCGGTGGAAGCTGCCCCGCCCCCACCTCCACATGCCCCGCCGATCCAGGGTCGGCGACGGCAAGGCCCGCCCGCTCGGCCGTCTCCGCGGCCAGAGCGGGGAGCGCGGCAGAAGGAGGAGGGACGGCGGCAGCAGCAG
>NW_020676614.1:0-3149 GCF_002925995.2 Terrapene triunguis
GCTGGCTGGGGCTTGTGTGTGAGTGGTGGGAGTGAAATGGAGTCCCAAGAATGAGAATTGCTGGCTGGGCTGCAGGTGGCTCTTTGTTTTGTTAATTTGCCACCCATCTGCTTCTAATGCATCTATTATCATTTGGGTGGTACTTTGAACTGCTTGTGGATTGGGCCCACAAATGACAATATCATCTACATAGGCTAACACGGACACATCCTGTAGGGGTTTTACCTTTTGTAATGTGATATTGAGATGGGACGATGCAAGTGCAGGTGAATTACAGAACCCCTGTGGGCAGACTTTCCATTTATATTGGACGCCCTTAAAAGCAAAATTTAAGATTCCTTGTGTGTCCTGGAGTGGGATTTGGTAAAACATATCTTTTAAATCAAGAGTACATGCCCACTGATTACTTGCATCGCTTAGTTGCCGCTGTATTTCTGGAATGGTGACAGAGCTGGAAAATGCGATAGGCTTTACACGGCTGTTAGCTTGTCTATAATCAATGACAAGGCGATATTTAGAGGGATCGCCGGGCTTGGGAATACCCCAACCCGCAGACAGAAAGGTGGATGCAGTAACCCTTTCTATCTTTTTCTCTTCTAGAAGCTGAGTGAGCAAAGCTTCAATAAGGGGAAGCCCTTCGGATTTTGTGGGGATAGGGGAAAATTTCCATGGCTGGGAGTTAACTACTTCGGGGGTATAGGGGGAATGATCGCCTACGGTTATAGGGAGGGCTTGCAGAATTTGATTATGCAGTTTAAATTTTTTAATATCTGAGACACCTAGCAGATTTTTTGATCCTAACAAGGCTTTTATTTTTTTTACGTATTTTTCGTGGGCAATTTTAACCCAAACCACGGGTTTTTCTTGTACTGCATTGAGGCCTTGAACAAACATAAAGGAGCCAGTAGGACAGTGGGGAACGTTGGGCTCAATAATGCTAACTTGAGCTCCAGTGTCTAATAAAAAGGAGGTGGGGGTGTCACCGTTAACTAACAGGGTGGCGTATGGGCGTTCATCGGTGGGATCTTTAATTTGGGCCGGGCAGCATCCGGCCCCTATTCGTTTTTTGACCTAACATAGTCCTCCCAATTTTTCCAGCCTAGCTGTTCGGCTATATTTTGCTGCTCTTGGTCTGACATTTTACGCAGGGCTTCTTTGGGGATTCCTTTGTTAAGAAGGAAGCCAAATCGTGCCCGTTCAGTTTTAGTTCGCTCAGGATATTTTTGGGGATTAAACTGACTCTTTGGAGGGTCTTTTGGTGGCGAATCAACTGGGAGGACAACAGGCGGGGGCGGCAGTGGCAGCTTAATGTTACTAACTACTTCAAATAACGTTAAGATGGATCTGCGAACAGCCGCATGCAAGTGCAGCATGGCACCGGTGTCAGCTCCAGGGGCAGCTTCTAATGCTAAATCAACTGCCTCTGCTGAGACAGGAATTTGGGTGGGATCAGTAACATGTATAAAGGGTGTGGCCACCAATTGCTGTTGAATAGTCAAATTAAGTGGGTTTTGTAGTGGATCCCACAGGGCTATGGAGGCTCCTGCGATTGCCCATATTAAATCGTGTGGATTAACTAAGGCTCCCGGGGGGATATACAATCCTTTAAAACTGCCTTGCATTGCTAAAATGGCAGCTGCCGGGGTGGTAAGTGGCCAAATGCGATTATTTAATAAAGCATGACCCGGGAAGCCTCGTGCCCAATTGGCCGTTTTGGCTAAGATGCCAGCCTCCTCACGGTCCACCCATTCTGCTCCGTGTTCTAAGGCTAGCCGCCCGACCCAAACCATAGGTGCCTCATCTGCTTTTCGTTGCGTTTCCTTTAAAAACTCTTTAAGTTCGGCCTTAGTACGTGTTCGCAGTTCAGTAACCTGCGTGGTGTTGCCTGTTTGTGCATCTGTTTTAGTTCTAGTTATCGCAATAGGCAAAGCTTCTGCTACAGTTTCAGATTCAGTAAATTCTGGGGCTGTTGGCAGAGCTGGACACAGAGGAGTTTTAGGAGCTTCATATGGGGGTGGCAAAATTTTCTGAGAGGGACTTGGGGAGGGGGAGGTAGTGATGGGCTCTACCTTTTCTGTCTTCTCCTCATTATCATCTTTAGGAGAGCTTGGGGCTGCCTGTTTAGCTGCAAACATTGTGCCCCCGTGGAGGACAGAGCACAGATCGAGGGCCTTACATATCATGCTAAACAGGACGGTAGAAACATCCTCAGATTTATATTCATCGGGTCGCAATTTTTTGGTTTTCTTAATTAAATTTAATTCTTTTATCATCTGGCATAATAATTTGGGTGCCGGATCAGCAGGTATTACCCGAGGTGGGGGAATCAATTTGGAAACGGTACCTCCGGATTTTCTAACAATGCGGCTACACTCTCTCCAAAGCTGAGAGGGATCTGCAGCACCGAGGTTCTCCACAGTCTCCGTGCACTGAGGCTGTAGGGAACAATCGGCTGGCTGACACCTGAAGCTCGGGTGGCACCGAAGGAGGCATCCCATATCTGCCAGGGTTAATGGTACAGTATAGCCTTTTAGAGTTTTACCCGAGCCAAGGGAACACATCCATTCTATTTTTGGATCAGTCGAATTTTGGCTAGTAAAAAGGTGAAACTGCAAATGTTGGAACTGTTCAGTTTCATCATCTGCGCGGTCTGCAGCGTGCCACGGGCATGGCCCAACTCCCTTGCATCCTGTTCGTGACGCCATGTGGATTGCCACGGGCACGCAGGGGCGAAAGAAAATGCAGGCCTGTTATTTACCAGGCTGCACGTGGCAATAGACTATATTGGTAAGGGATGCAAGGAGAGCATGGGTCACGATGCAAACTGCAGACACACACACACACACAACTAAAATTAATCAATTTAAAGTTTTATTGGGGATAATTACAAGGGGTAAGGGAGCAGCGTTTGATTAGCTAATAGAGTTAATGAAACTTAAAACACACAATGACTAAAATATCTACTAACAATATTAATAAACAAAGATGCAGCAATTAGTAATAACTGATACTTACAAATACAAACCAGCGCATAACGACCGGCAAACGTAGAAACTCTGTTTGAAACACGTGAGCTGAGAGAGAGGCTTCGAGGTGATCAGGCTCGGTTACGGGTGTACACAGGATACACAGGATTCGTTTTTCTTTCT
>NW_020676615.1:0-2520 GCF_002925995.2 Terrapene triunguis
CTCCCCTCCCAGAGCCAGGGAGAGAACCCAGGAGTCCGGGCTCCCAGCCCCCGCCCCGTCCCCGTTCAGTTCTTGAGAAGAGAAGATTTGGTGGAACGTGGAACAAGCGGCTGCTCCTGCCCCCCCCCGCCCCCCCCGCCCCCCCCCCCCCCCCCCCCCGACGCGCTCCCCCCTTGCAGGCCGGGCACCCCCCACCTCTAGGCCACCCCGTCCCCCCACTCAGCCCCCCATGTCTGCCCCCTTGAGCCAGGACCCCCCACAGCCTGAACTTTTCCAGGGAGGAAACTTTGCTGCCCTGGAAAGGGGGAGGATCCCGGCGGGGGGGACCCCCCCATGCCGCCCCGGGGCCCCCCTTACCTGAATGAACTGGATGGTCAGGGCGCTCTTTCCCACGCCGCCCCCTCCCACCACCACTAGCTTGTATTTCTCCTGGGGCGCCCCCGGCTCTTTGGGGGCCATGGCTGGGGGGGCTGCGCCCCCTGGGGGGAGTTTTCAACTCTTGGGGGGAACCCCCACCCCGCCCCCTCCGCCTCCGGCCCGGCGATGCGCTGGAGTCCCCAGAATATGGCTGGCTATTCCCCCCCCCTCGCCCGGTCCGGCTACCCCCCCCTCCAGACCTGGGCGGGGTCCTGCGTTATGCTAATCTATGCTAATGAGGTGCTCGCATAGTCATGAGGCGCCGGGCGATTCACAAAAATCCACTTCCCTATATGGCGCGCGGGCGAGATGGAAGGGGGGGGTTAGCAGCCGCCCCTCCCCACACACACACACTCCTCTATACCCCGGGCTGGGAGCCAGGACTCCTGGGTTCCATCCCCAACTCGGGTGGGGGAGGGAGTGGGGTCTAGTGGGTAAGGGGGGGCTGGGAGCCAGGACGCCTGGGTTCTGTCCTTGTGGGATTGTCCCTCTTTCCCCCTCTACATCACCGCCCCCCATCCAGATCGCCCCCCCCACTCTGCCCCCCATATCCCTGTGCAGGGGAGGGGTGGGGGGGTTACAGCCCAGGCACAAGGACCCAGCGGAGCTGGGGGGGGCATGACCTCACTACATTCCTTTCATATGGTGTGTTGAGGAAGTCGACTCAGTTCCCCCCTCCCCCTCCGGGCACCGCCTCCCCCCCCCCCGCAGCCCTCCCCTTCCCGGAGCCTGGAGGGGGAGGGGCAGCCGGACAGCGCTGTTGGGGGTCTGGGTGGGAAACTGTCCATCCATTCCTCTATCCCCCGCAGTCCCAGAGGTGTACTGTGGGGCCTTGGTCAGGGGGAACCCCCACAATAGGGCCAAAAAGGAGGCTGGGGGAGGGTAGAACCCAGGTGTCCTGGCTCCTAGCCCACCCCCACCCCCCGAGCCGGGGATGGAACCCAGGAGTCCTGGCTCCCAGCCCCCCCTACTCTAGTCACTAGACCCCACTCCTCTCCCAGAGCCAGGGATGGAACCCAGGAGTCCTGGCTACCAGTCGTCCCTCCCCGCTCTAACCACTAGACCCCACTCCCCTCCCCAAGTCGGGGAGAGAACCCAGAAGTCCTGGCTCCCAGTTCCCCCTACTCTGACCCACTAGACCCCACTCCCCTCCCAGAGCCGGGGATGGAACCCAGGAGTCCTGCTTCAACCCCCCAAGGAAAATGGGGTTCAGGGCAGTGGGGGTCTGTGGTTAGGGGGTTTCCCACAGAAGAGGCTTGGGGCTTTTCGGGCTGAGTTTGGGGGGTCTGAGGCTTGGGGTGTGGGGGGACTGGGACTGGATGAGGCTGGGGTTTGGGGCGTTCAGGTTGGGAGCAGAGGGGGCTGGAGTTTGCGGCTACAGGAGCCTGGGAAGTTCCGGGACTTGGCTTTTGGGGGGGTGGGATGGATTCAGACCCTGCCACCAGGCCTGTTATAACCAGGGGGATGGGGGTGGCTGGTGTGGGTGGGTAACCCCTGGTCCCCCATCTCTCTGATTCCCCCCCAATCCAGGACCCCCACATCACCGAGCCCCCATGGGAGCCGGGACAAGCTGGGAGCATTAATCCCTCCCCCAGCCCCTCCCTGGCTCCGTCATCCCTGCCCGCCAGACCTGCCTCTCTCCCCGCTCCCAGCTGCTGCTGAGTCCCCATTTTAGGGGGTGATGCCCACGCCTGACCTGCACCCCCATTTTCTCCTGGGCTCCCCCTCCCAGTGATATGTCTCCCATTGGGTCTCCTGGAGTGTGGGGGGAACAGTAACCGGGCTAGGAACCTGCTGCTCCTCCTTTGGCCCCAGCAGTCCAAAGGGGGAGGGGTTGGGACCCACACTGGGGGGGCGGGTGCCCAGGTGTCCCAGGGACCGGGGGCTGGATGCTAAAGGCAGACAAAGTCCCACGCTCCATCCATCCCCGTGAGGGGCCGGGTTCTCCTGCGCTCCAGGCCGCAGCCCCTTGGGTAGCTGCTTTAGCCAAACGCAGGGGGCTGGGCTCCATGGAGGGGCCAGAAGGCGCCTGCGTGACACGGGCGGGGGCAGTCGGGCGGCCCCATGGGGCCTTCTGGGCTTTGTGGTTATACAGCCCCCCCC
>NW_020676616.1:0-4149 GCF_002925995.2 Terrapene triunguis
ATGACCTCTCGAGGTCCCTTCCAGTCCTAGAATCTATGAATCTATAAGACCATGATCCTTTGAGATGCTCTTATTAATCCTTGTCCTGCTGAGCATTTGAAATGCTCATTGACGTCAACTAGAGAACTTCCAGGATTGGGCTCTAACTATGGATTCTCTTAAAATGTAGTAAACGTTGACTCTTCAGTGGAGACCACTGTAGAATATACTGTATAAAACAATTTAAGAATGGGATAAGACTTAATAGTCAATAAAAGCTTACCAGCATTTGAAAATGAGAACTTTCCAAAACATAGTTATGTCTGTCTGGTATTAATCTCTCTCTTCTCTAGGATATTCTATCTGGGATTTGTGCGTCACCTTGCCGAGAAATTTTGGGTCTGATCTCATTTTAAAACCCATATATTTGATCATTGTACTCAGTCCTTAGTGTGGCTGGGTATAACTTACCCTCCATGTACTTTATCCGTATAGTATGAGATTGCATTTTCAGTTCTGGATTGCTGGACTGAACTCTAGAAACAAGAACTTTGCTCATCTTGTAGATCTTATCCTCCCTGCCACAATTATAAGTATGAAAATGCTGCTGGTGTGTATTTCACTTACTATTTCACCATTTTGAAAGGTGGTAGCATCTCTCCCCTAAAACTGGATCTTTGTGTCAAACTGCAAAGTTCAGGCAATGTTTTAGAAGAAGACCTCAGGGTTTTTCTGGCTTGGAATGCACTGGGTCTCTGTGGGTGGCCCGAGCCTTCCTCTAGGTGAGGGCAGACAGAGGCTCTCTTACACTACAGGTAATCCGGCATGGAGCATGCTGGGGCATGCCTTCCTGTTCCATGACCTTGGGCTTTGAAATGACCAGCAGTGTTTATCTACACCCAAAAGGCCTCCCCCGAGACCTCTCTGAGCTGCTGTTCTTTTTATCAGGACCTCCTCAGGACCTGGAAGCTAGTCTCAGTGACCAGGTCCATAGTAGACACTAAGGGGGAGGACATCCTAGCAGAACCCCCGTTACACAATCCACATCTTAGTGTGCAAGTGGTGGAGTCCCCTTTGATGCACAAGAGGTGATCTTGGCTGGTACCATCAGACTGGGAAACCTCCTGGCCTAAGACCGGAGGGACTGGGTGGACCCTGTGGAGCTCAGCCAGTGCATGGGGTTGTTCACCCCCATGCATCCCCCTTTGTGTGCTCCAGGACATGAGGGCAGCTCTGCCTCCTGCTTCTCTCGCTTTCCTTGTGCGGGTCTAGTGGGAGGGTGATCCCCACCTGCTGCTCACCCCAGCCTTCCAGAACTCACCAGCAGTCCCCTGCCCCACAGGCCTCCCCAGCCATCTCTAACATCCAATCTAAATCAGCTGAACAACATCCACCCAGTCCACCTCTGAACTGTTCTCAGGAAACATCTGAACGCACATGTGCTTCACACCATCCATTTATTTATCTTCGTGTCCCACCCCAACACCAAGTGGCAGGACCTGCTGCCACCTGAGGGGGGTGAGGAACCCTGGTGGGCCAGTCTGTACTCCACGCTGGTTCCATAGTCCACCAGGGATATGAGCTGACAGCTCCTTTGTTGGTTAGTAAGCATAGGCATGTACCTCTTACTGAGGTTCTGACTGCACTTCTCCCTGCACCTCTTGAGCTATACCCTCCCCATCCGCAGCCCCACAGTCACAGGACCCCCTTGTCAGCCTCTTCCAGACACTGACCAAGAGGGCCATCTGTCATACCTGAAAGAGGAAGCTAGACAGGGAGGTGCTCTGTGACTCTGGGGCCTATTTCTGGTCCCACATTTTATTACATCTTTGGGCAGGGTTCCCCTGAGTGGTGTCCACTGACTCCTTAGACACCTTTAGAGGAGCAGTGGGTGGTGTCTGGGTTTCTCTCCCTCCCTCCCCCCCCCCCCCCCCCCCCCCCCCTCTTTGACCTCCTTCCCATTCCTGGGTTTTTTGTTTGTTTTTTTGTCCCCGCATTTGTTGTCCCAAGAACTCCATTGTAGCCTGGGCTTAGTGGACCCTTTCCCTTAGCTGTGGGGTAGGCCTTTAGATATGGGTAGGCCTAGACCTGCCTGCCCCAATAATGCTGATGACATGCTTCTCATGGTCCGAAGCAAGAGAGACACAGATGGAGGCTTGCCAAGCCATCTATTAAGCAGCCTCCTCCACTTGTGGTCAGGGATGGGTGGCGGGGGAGTTCTCTCCCACCTGTGCTCCATACCATGTGGCAGGGTGCAAGTCCACTGTTCAACCTGTGCATATACATTTCTGCCACTGATTCCCTTCCTGCTGCTGAATTGGAGTGATCTAGAAGCCAGCGTGGCTGACTGCTTGGAGAGGTGGATGGAGCTTCTCTGGTGCCTTTCACTCTGGGGGAGGGCAGTGGTGCTCAACCATCTGGTCGTGTCTATGGCTTGGCACCAGTTCAACACCCTGAGCTGACCCTGGGCCAAATTCCAGTTGAAGAACTCAGAGGTTTTTTTAGCTGGTGCTGCACTCTGTCTCTGTGGGTGTCCTGAGCCTCCCATTGTGGGAAAGTGGACAGGGCCTGCTCTGCATCCACAGCCAGGTCCACACCTTCCACTTCAGGCCCTGCAGAGACTCCTTTACAGTGCAGGTAACCCAACAGGGAGAGTGATGGTGAACAACTTCCTCCCCTATCTCTGAGGGCTCCGAGACAACTAGTAGCTATTTTATCTCCACCTGAGAGGTCTTCACATAGACCTCTCTGAGCTGCCAGTCTTACCAGGACCTGGAAGCTAGTCTCAGTGACTAAATTTGTAGCAGCCACAAAGGAAGAGGATCTCCTCTTTGAACTCCTGCTACACACCCCATCTTTATGTGCAGGTGGTGGAGTCCCCTTTGGTGCACTGGAGAATGATCCTGTCTGGTATGACCAGACTCTGAGACCACCTGGACTACAATCCGAGGGTCTGGGTGGAATCCCACAGTGCTCATCTAGTGCATGGGCCTGCCCACTCTGTGTCTCCTGTTGTGTGCTCCTGTTTCTCTTGCTTTCCTTGACCATTTCATGCAGAAGAGTGCTCCCTGCCCACCCCTCACACCAGGCCCTCTGGTGCTTGTCATTGGGACCCTGCCCCATGAGCTCACAGGCCCCTCTCATAAACAACCTGAGCAGGCTGAATGCCGTCCAACTCTGAACTGCACTCAGGCTCCTGCTCCATACTATCCATTTCCTTGCCCTCATGTCCTCTCTCAATATTAAGTGGAGGACCTGCTGCCACCTGTGGAGGGTGGGGAGCCTTGGTGGATCAACCTCTACTCCACTCTGGCTCCACTGACCACTAGGGATATTAGTTGGTGGCTCCCTCCCTCCTGGGTGTGTGGCTAGTGTGATTTGTGGAGTTCCCCAACACCTGTCCCTTCTGTGGCAAGATGGAGACCCTGGAGCACATCTATGCAGAGTGCGCCAGGCTGCAGCCCCTTACTCGGGTTCTGGTTGCACTACCACCTCACTTGCTTAGTCTCACACACTCCATCCATGGCCCCACAACGTTGTGATAACTCATCATTAACCTCCTCCTGGCACCGCCCAACATGGTTATCCAAAAGACCAGGAGGAGGAAGCTCAGTGAGGGAGGTGCTCTGTAACTGTGAAGCCTGTTTCCATTCCTTCATCACATCTCTAGAAAGAGTTCCTCTGGGCAGCATCTGCTGGCTCCTTGGAGTCCTTTGAGGAGTAGTGGGAATTGTCTGGGGTTCTCTGCTCTGCATCCCCTTCTGCAACCCTGTCTTTGAAATCTTGATGTGCACTCCCTTCATATTTTTTTAATTTGTTGTGCCCCAGAATCAGTTGATGTCAATGTTCTTTTCTGTCCCTCCCCCTCCGTAGAAGGGGAGGCCCTTTTGGTTTTGTAGACAGTGCTCTTTTGGGGAATTTGTCTGGTATATGGAAACCAAATAGGCCGGTGCACTGAATGAGGCAGGAGTCTTCTAGAATAAATAGCATGTGATAATGGAAATAAAGTTTATTGTATAAGCATGCATATACATTAGAGGCCTGAATAAAGGTTGCACAGGCAACCTTAATGCTAGCATTTCCTAACTTTTGAGTGCTTGACTTTGCAACCTTAATAATCTTTTAATATAGCTTTCCTGTGTAACTTCCTAGGTTTCTAAACAGGGCCGG
>NW_020676617.1:0-3191 GCF_002925995.2 Terrapene triunguis
TAGTCACCAGGTGCATCAAAAGCCTGAGGTGCTTTATAGCAAGCCAAACAGGCAGAATCACCACTGTAGCAGTCTGGTGCTGGGCACTCTGGAACTGACTAGCATGCAGCTCAGAGTAGACATGCTGGGGGCTTAGTTCAAGTCTTAAATCCAGTACCAAGCGTCTCTGCCCACCATCCCATAGTGAACCAGAGTCAGTGATACCCTGTAATGGCTCGCTCTGGGTGACACGAGAGCATCACAGTCCGGTTTTTAGCTCTCCGCCCCCATCGGAGCAGAGGACTTGCCAGACTGAATCAGACCCAAGCTCTATCTAGTTCAGTATCTTGTCTCCAACCATAGCCAGCACCAGCTGCTACACAGGAAGATGGAAGAACCCCACTGTAGACTGATGTGGGGTAATCTGCTTGCACATGAGGTCTGACCCTGATCTCTAATAGGTAGAGATTAGCTTAAGCACTGAAGCATGAGGTTTAATATCCCTTCCAACATTTATTGCCATTAATTATAATTACTCCAGAGATTCTTGATATCTGTATAATTATCAAAACCCTTTTTGAACCTGGCTGAGTTCTTGGCCACAACAACTTCCTGTGGCAGAGTTTTCCACAGTCCAATTAGGCGTGTGTGAAAAAGTATTTCCTTGTATTGGTTTCGAACTTGACATCTTTTCATTGACTGACTGACTGACTGTCCCCTGGTTCTAGGCCTCTACCAGGCAAGGTTCAAGGCTGTCGTGGTGGGGAGGAGGGTCATTGATAAGCCTGGTGATAGTTCATACCAAAGGCATTCAAGGACATGAGCCAGCGACCAGCAGTTAGGCTGTCTGGGTGATGTGTCTGATCTCTCATAACTTCCTACCAGGGCTACAAGATGGATGACCTCTTGACCTCGTACATCAGTCAGATGTTAACAGCCATGAGCAAACAGAGGAGCGCAAAGGGCAGCAGCAAGTGAACTGAAAGAAGCCACTGGCAGGTGGCCATGGAGCTAATTCACCAGCTGAGGCCTGTGGGATACCCCTGCAGCTGGGGCAGAACCTTTTCTGCCCAGATGTGGAAGATGATCCGGACCCCTTCAGAAAGCTCATCCGACTCTGATCTTGAGGGCTCGAGTCCCATTTCCCCTTCCAGCGAGGATGACTATCTGTGAAGCTGACCTCCAATTCCCCCCTCCTCCCTAGTAAGCCCTGTTTTAAACTTCTAAGCTTTCTAGGTGACAGACAGTGACTGATCAACAGAAACGCCAGCGGAATGTTTACTATCAAACCAAATGACTGAAGTTTGCAGAGGATCGTAGGAAAAAGTTGAGAGTGTCGTTTTTAAAAAGGGGAAGGTGGTCAGGGTGCCATTAAGGGCTTTGGAGAAGTTCTGGGCATCTGAGAGTTGCTGATCAGTAACCTAACCCTGCTCCATTGTAGAGAAAAATCCCATCCACTCTCCTGGGGGGTATCTTGACATTACAACAGAACAAAAAGAAATCCATTTGTTCTAAAAAAAAAAAAAAAGCCGAGGGAAAAAGTGCATTTAAAATAGTGGTTGGTTTGTTTCTTCTTAATCCTAATTGAACAGCCTGTACCATGGCAAAGCGATGACGGGAGACGGGCACACAACGATGGACATATTTAAAGGTTTCATTTCTTATCCTTGTATTTATTTATTTTTTAAAGAGAATGACTGCTTCTGGGAGGCTGACTCTGGGGAAGGCCCCACACAGCTCCAAAGGCTTCACCCAATAGAACCGCTCACACACCCAACACTCCATTGTCAAAAGGATGAGACTGCGGGTTCATAGGTCAAACTGTTCTAATTAGGGGTGGCCTACAGTTCAGCATCAAATCCCTATTCAGCAGCATGGAAACGAGGCTGCTAAAGACAGCTGACCCCGCCCCCTCCACCCGAGAATGCACCTGGCAGGATGAGGCTCTTAGCTGGAAGCCTGAATGTGGCTTTAGGCCCTGAGAGGTGGAAAATGTTGGCCAGGCCATTCTGTGCTGTGTGAAACACTGCAGTTTGAATGTGTGCCGCAGTCGCCTTTCTCTGAAAGTCAAGCCTGGTGCAGCAGGCTTTGCCCTCTGTGCAGCATTAAGCATAGCTCGAATGTATTTGTTCCACAGCTACTTTGTAACAATAGCAGGACATCCAGAGGGAAAGCAGAGCCAGTGTGTAAGAAAAATAAACCATGGTTGCAGCCAAATCTCCCATCATCCTCTGCACCTCCGCTGCTGTCTGCTAGGCTGTAACACGTATGTGTTCTGTGTCATGCTGCTGCCTGTTATCTACCCTCTGCATTTTCCAGTTTGCTTCAGGTGGGACGCTCTGATGGGGGTGGGAAGCTTCCAAATTCTGGGACCGTCTCCCATCTCTGCGCTAGACTAACCTAAAACTTTGGCCCCGGCCAGCCCCCTCGGAACTGACCTTTGTGGCTCGGCCCGATCTCTGATTTTTAAATTTAGCTCTGTCCCATTGTGGCAAAGGAAGATTGAATAATTGGACCTGGCTATAAACATAGGCCTAGTTCCTGATGCAAAGTTAATTCATTGGGGGCTAGCAGGAGAACGCTACTGAAAAGCAGAGACACTTGGGAGGATGCCAGCCCCTGTGTTCAGTGCCTAGCCCCTGAGATCACAGGCTATGCCCACCTCAGCCTGACAGCTGATCCCAGCATTCGCTCTCGACTGCGTCTCCTAGCACCATTGCGTTTCAGCTGAGAGTAAGACAGTCACCGTGTGTTTTTAGGAGGCCTTAAGCTGCTGTGTATATGACCACAGCTAAACCACCCAGGGTCACTGTACTGGGCTCTAGCACATACCTAGCACCAAGGGCCAGGCCACTGCTCAACATGGTGGCTTGGCCCAAAATTCTGCTCTGAACTCTGAGTCAAAGAGGGCATCTCCTGCATCAGTGACCTAGGGTTACCATTCGTCTGGATTCCCCCGGACATGTCCGGCTTTTTGAGCTAAAAATAGCGTCCGGGGGGAATTTGTAAATGTCCGGACTTCCCTCCCCGCCCCCCGCAGAGCGCGCGCGGCTAACAGGGCAGCCGGCCGGATGGTGCCACTTACATGGGGCTCCGACAGCCAGAGAGAGCCCCTCCTCCTCTCCCCTGCAGCAGAGAGCACTCCCTCCCTCCCTGCATTCGCAGATCGCCTCCGGCAGTCTGGAGCTCCTCCCCCGCTCCTCCTGCCCAGC
>NW_020676618.1:0-2309 GCF_002925995.2 Terrapene triunguis
GCCTTTATTATGAATTGATAGTTCGGTGGTAAATTAGTTAGTCCAACTCCTGTTGCTACAGTTTAAAGATAGGGTAGAGATTTGGAGGCTCTAGGAACACACGAAGAATGAGGACAGTAAGCACAAACACAGTTATAAGTAAATTTTGTTGGTGTCACATACCCATTTACATTTCCTGAGCGTGTCCATGCACTGGCCAATGCCATATCCAGTCTCAATACCCAAAGACTTCATAGAGTTGGGTGGATCTCAAGGGGTGGTCATTGAGAGAAAGGTGGTTCCTGCTGTGGTCCTAACAATGAGGTCTTCCATGGGTATTCCTCCCCTTGGGGTCTTCCTACTTTTACCCAACCAGGAAACCTCTTATATTGTTGTTCTGACCACACCTAATACCTTATGCATATGCTCTTTTCCTTATCTGTACTTCCCCACCCCATGAATATTGGGAAGGCCTGTTTTTCATAGTTTGTTTCTTAGTTTCCCCTTATTCTTATTCACATCTATGCACAACATGTGTCCATAGTAACCTGAGGTTAGAGCAGGATGTTCCATGATGATCAGGTATCTTGTGGTCTTGGACAATTGTTGTCCATTGCAGTCTATTTTTCTGTAACATCACCTGTTGGCACATCTTTTACAGTAATCTTGTAACCTTACTGGCATAGGGTCATTCCTAGGTCACCCTCTCATGTCAAGCATTCTTAGCCATACCAGGCCATAGGCTTAAGCTAAAATCTTACAGGCCTCAGACTCTAGGCCTTGCATCCCAGCCGTGCTGTACTTATATACCTAATACACAATCATCATTCCTAAATACTTGTCAGTCTTGTACTTGCATCTATTTTACGTACATTGATTATATATGAAATAGCAATGGATTTCAGGAAGGCGGATTTTGGTAAGCTCAGAGAGCTGATAGGTAAGGTCCCCTGGGAATCAAGACTGAGGGGAAAAACAACTGAGGAGAGTTGGCAGTTTTTCAAAGGGACACTATTAAGGGCCCAAAAGCAAGGTGTTCCGCTGGGTAGGAAAGATAGAAAATGTGGCAAAAGACCACCTTGGCTTAACCACGAGATCTTGCATGGCCTAAAAATAAAAAGGAGTCGTCATAAAAAATGGAAATTAGGACAAATTACAAAGGATGAATTTAGGCAAACACAGGAATGCAGGGGCAAGATTAGAAAGGCAAAGGCACAAAATGAGCTCAAACTAGCTACAGGAATAAAGGGAAACAAGAAGACTTTTTATCAATACATTAGAAGCAAGAGGAAGACCAAGGACAGGGTAGGCCCACTGCTCAGTGAGGAGGGAGAAACAGTAACAGGAAACTTGGAAATGGCAGAGATGCTTAATGACTTCTTTTGTTTCGGTCTTCACCGAGAAGTCTGAAGGAGTGCCTAATATAGTGAATGCTAATGGGAAGGGAGGGGGTAGGTTTAGAAGATAAAATAAAAAAAGAACAAGTTAAAAATCACTTAGAAAAGTTAGATGCCTGCAAGTCACCAGGGCCTGATGAAATGCATCCTAGAATCAGTGGCGTAGCCAGGTGTAGCGAACAGGGGGAGTGATCACCAAAAAAGGCGCCACCCACTGCGGTGCTTTTACTCATCCGGCGGCGCTTTTACTGATGGGGCAGCGCTCCGGATCTTCAGTGGCAGTTCAGCGGCGGGTCCTTCTCACTCCCTCCTCTGGTCTTTGGCAGCATTTCTGCTGCAAGTCCTTTGGTGCCGCCGAACACACCCGGAGCGAGTGAAGGACCCGCCGCCGAAGACCCGGAGCGCCACCCTGTCAGTAAAAGCGCCGCCGGGTGAGTAAAAATTAAAAAGGCGCCAAGAAATTGAAAAGGTGCCACTTGTGCTCAGTGGGAGAGCGGCCGCTGCCCCGCTCCCCCCTTAGCTACGCTGGAATGCTCAAGGAGCTAATAGAGGAGGAATCTGAGCCTCTAGCTATTATCTTTGGAAAATAATGGGAGACAGGAGAGATTCCAGAGGACTGGAAAAGGGGCAAATATAGTGCCCGTCTATAAAAAGGGAAATAAAAACAACCCAGGAAACTACAGACCAGTTAGTTTAACTTCTGTGCCAGGGAAGATAATGGAGCAAGTAATTAAGGAAATCATCTGCAAACCCTTGGAAGGTGGTAAGGTGATAGGGAATAGCCAGCATGGATTTGTAAAGAACAAATCATGTCAAACCAATCTGATAGCTTTCTTTGATAGGATAACGAGTCTTGTGGATCAGGGAGGAGCGGTGGATGTGTTACACCTAGACTTTAGTAAGGCATTTGACACGGTCTCGCATGATACTCTT
>NW_020676619.1:0-422 GCF_002925995.2 Terrapene triunguis
AGTTAAATCGAATATGTGCAATCGATATTAGAAAGTCGAACGTGTGTGTCTACACTAAGGACAGTAATTCGACTTTGTCAGTCCACACTACCAGGGAAAGCGTCGACATTGGAAGCAGTGCACTGTGGGCAGCTATCCCACAGTTCCCGCAGTCCCCGCCGCCCATTGGAATTCTGGGTCGATCCGCCAATGCCTTCTGGGTAAAAAAATGTGGCGAGGGTGCTTTTGGGTAACTGTCGTCATCCGTCAGTCACTACCGCCCTGCCTCCCTCCCTGAAAGCGCCGGCGGGAAATCAGTTCGCGCACTTTTTGATCAGTGACAGCGCGGACGCCACAGCACTGCGATCATGGATCCCGCTGCGACCATCGCTGCAGTTGTGGCCGTTCTCAACACCTCGCAGCTTATCATACACCTTTCCCTG
>NW_020676619.1:522-868 GCF_002925995.2 Terrapene triunguis
CCTCGCACCTTATCATACACCTTTCCCAGAGGCAGATGCAGAGAAATCAGGCGAGGAGGCTACGGCACCGCCGTGAGGGCCTGAAGTCGGAGAGTAGCACAGAGCTGTCAGAAACCACGAGCCCCAGCGCCCAGGACATCACTGTGGCAATGGGGCATGTGGATTTTGTTGAATGGCGATTCTGGGCCCGGGAAACAAGCACGGACTGGTGGGACCGCATAGTGCTTCAGGTCTGGGATGAATCCCAGTGGCTGCGAAACTTTCGCATGCGGAAGGGGACTTTCCTGGAACTTTGTGACTTGCTGTCCCCTGCCCTGAAGCGCAAGGACACCCGCATGCGAGCAGC
>NW_020676619.1:968-3858 GCF_002925995.2 Terrapene triunguis
CACCTTTCCCTGAGGCAGATGCAGAGAAATCAGGCGAGGAGGCTACGGCACCGCCGTGAGGGCCTGAAGTCGGAGAGTAGCACAGAGCTGTCAGAAACCACGAGCCCCAGCGCCCAGGACATCACGGTGGCAATGGGGCATGTGGATTTTGTTGAACGGCGATTCTGGGCCCGGGAAACAAGCACGGACTGGTGGGACCGCATAGTGCTTCAGGTCTGGGATGAATCCCAGTGGCTGCGAAACTTTCGCATGCGGAAGGGGACTTTCCTCGAACTTTGTGAGTTGCTGTCCCCTGCCCTGAAGCGCAAGGACACCCGCATGCGAGCAGCCCTGACTGTCCAGAAGCGAGTGGCCATAGCCCTCTGGAAGCTTGCAACGCCGGACAGCTACCGGTCAGTCGCGAACCACTTTGGCGTGGGCAAATCTACCGTGGGGGTTGTTGTCCTGCAAGTAGCCAAGGCAATCGTCAAGGTACTGCTGTCAAAGGTAGTGACCCTAGGAAACGCGCAGGCCATCATAGATGGCTTCGCTGTGATGGGATTCCCAAACTGCGGTGGGGCTATAGATGGGACTCACATCCCTATCCTGGGACCGGGCCACCAGGCCAGCCAGTACATCAATAGAAAGGGCTACTTTTCAATGGTGCTGCAAGCACTGGTGGACCATCGGGGACGGTTTACAAACATCTACGTCGGATGGCCGGGCAAGGTTCATGACGCTCGCGTGTTCAGGAACTCTGGTCTGTTTAGACGGCTGCAGGAAGGTATTTACTTCCCGGACCACAAGATAACTGTTGGGGATGTGGAGATGCCTACAGTGATCCTCGGGGACCCAGCCTACCCGCTAATGCCCTGGCTCATGAAGCCCTATACTGGGGCCCTGGACACTGCACAAGAACTCTTCAACTACCGCCTGAGCAAGTGCAGAATGGTGGTGGAGTGTGCTTTTGGCCGTCTCAAGGGGAGATGGAGAAGCTTACTGACTCGCTGTGATCTCAGCGAAACCAATATCCCCATCGTTATTGCAGCTTGCTGTGTGCTCCACAATCTCTGTGAGAGCAAGGGGGAGACCTTTATGGCGGGGTGGGAGGTTGAGGCAAATAGCCTGGCTGCTGATTACGCCCAGCCAGACAGCCGGGCGATTAGAAGAGCCCAGCGGGACGCGCTGTGCATACGGGAGGCTTTGAAAGCCAGTTTCAAGGCTGAGCAGGGTACCCAGTGACTTTTAAGTTTGTGGACACAGAAGCTGAACTTGCCCCCGTTTCTTTACCCAGCTGCCGTCGACTATCCTCTCCAGTTACATACCCCCTTCACCCCATTCCCAAAAAATAAAATCTGTTCTGTTTTGTTAATGAACACCGTTGTCTTTATTACTGTTTTCGCGGGAATGTTTTAAACCTGGGACGCAGACTGTGGCGGGGGGCGGGTTTAGTGTTGTGATGCAAATGATGCTTCTAAACTCCAGGAATGACAGGCTCCGCGGTGGTGGACTGGTTGTTTCAACGGAGCCTGCCAGCCCTCCTGGCCGGGACTGCGTGTATGTGTCGGCTATGTGACTGTCTTGCAGGGGGAGGAGGGTTACAGATCCCCTGCTGCGCGGCTCTGTGATCCAGGGTAAGGACCGCTGCATAAGATCTGTAACTGCCCTCCCCCGCCACCAAGTCACAGAGCAACACCACCCCCCCCACCACACAGAACATGAAAACCACCTCCCAGACTGACCAGGATAACTAGTCACTGCACTGTATATGTGCCCTGCTGCTGGACCTGCCCCCTGCTAAAGGTGACTGTCCTGTCCAATTACCAAGCCCCTTCCCCCCCCTTCAGACAGACTCTCATCTAAAAGAAGAGGATGGAAACAATAATGAACAAAAACGTATTTTTTATTAACAACCGCACATGGAACGGGGGGGTGAAACTTGGACGGGGTCTTGTGTGAGGCGGGTAGGAAAGGACTTTTCAAATTTTGGGGAATGAGAGCCTTCTAGTGGTAGAGCAGTCCGCAGGGGTGGAGTGAAATTTTTCACGGCCCCTTCCGCCCCTCCGTGTTTGGACTTTGGGTGAGGGGGGTATGGGACTTGGTGGCGGGGCAGGGCAGTTAGAGAGAGACTGCAGCGGGGCTCTCTCCTCCTGCCCTGCAGAACATCCACAAGGCGGCGGAGCGTGTCCGTTTGCTCCCTCATTAGTCCAAGCAGCGTTTGAGTAGCCTGCCAGTCCTCCTGTCGCCACCTCTCCTCCCGTTCCATGTTTGCCCGGTGCATTTGGGACAAGTTCTCCCTCCACTGTGTCTGCTGGGCTGCCTGTGCTCGGGAGCATCCCATTAGTTCAGCAAACATGTCTTCCCATGTCCTCTTCTTCCTCCTCCTAATGTGCGCTAGCCTCTGGGCAGATGTGGCTGTGGGAATTGGAAAAAGGGAGTGAATTCCTGAGACAGATCAATGTATCTGTGAACAGAGAACATAGTCTTTCAACAAGACCATGCAGAGCACCTATCACACGCGCACTGAGGACAAGGTCGAATTTTCGGCCCTCGCCTACAGTGCCTGCGGTCTTGCTGTGGCGAGCTGAGGAGCAGGGCAGGACACCGGACTTTGTCTAGCTGTCAAACATGGTAAGCCGTAGACTTGTGGCTGCTTAAAACTTTAAGAGTGGCACTGGCCTCCTTTCGCATAGAAAGCAATGCGAGTCTCTGCTGGCAGCAATCCTGCAAGCATGAACTCTGGCCCTGTCCCACCCCCTCGCGGCTGTAAACCGCGTGGCTGTAAACCGGCGGTTGCAGTTCTGTAAAGGGACGGGCAAGCAGTCCCAATACTAACTTTCCCCTACCTAATTCACAGCAGGGAGTCATGCCAGACATCACCCTCCTGAAGGTCTCGGAGAGCCAGAAGGAG
>NW_020676619.1:3958-5654 GCF_002925995.2 Terrapene triunguis
GCAAGGCCATGATCCCCGAGTACCTGCTGGCGTTGTGGCAGGGAAACGTCTCATACCACGGGGGGCCTAACAAGCTCTCCCTGCCCAGGAACCTGCTCATGAGGCTTGAAAAACACCTGCAGGAGACCTATGAGGAGTTCTCCCCGGAGGATGTCGCCTCTATCCCCGGATACATTGACCAGTTTTTGGGTTAGGTGCCCTTGGAGGGACAAAAGAGTGCAGCGTTTTGGGCATTATAATCATGAAGCGGACATTGTGAAATTTTTTGAAAATAGACTATATATTGAAGCGCCCAAAGACAGACTAATCATGATACACTTTGCACAGATTCCCGTTTTGTTGGACTTTCCTGTTTACATGTTTTGAAGCACTTTACCCACTGTTAATATTTTAAATCTTCCTGTTTTGTTGTAAATAAATGTTTACATGTTTTAAAGCACTTTACCTATTGTTAATATTTGAAATATGCCAGTTATGTTATAAATAAATGTTTAGATATTTAAAACACTTACTGCTTGATCCTTCCCCTGAATCTGTGTCTGGGATAACGGCTGGGGAGGGTTGGTAGGGGATCTCTGTGAGGGTGATGAAGAGCTCCTGGCTGTCGGGCAAATCAGCGTTGTAAGCGCTGTCGACTGCCTCGTCCTCCTCATCTCCTTCCTCCTCTTCCCCGTCCGCTGAGGAACCTGCCGCGGACAATATCCCATCCTCAGAGTCCACGGTCAGGGGTGGGGTAGTGGTGGCGGCCGCACCTAGGATGGAATGCAGTGCCTCGTAGAAACGGGATGTGTGGGGCTGGGATCCGGAGCGTCCGTTTGCCTCTTTGGTCTTCTGGTAGCCTTGTCTCAGCTCCTTGATTTTCACGCGGCACTGCGTTGCATCCCGGCTGTATCCTCTCTCTGCCATGGCTTTAGAGATCTTCTCATAGGTCTTTGCATTCCGTCTTTTGGAGCGCAGCTCGGAAAGCACGGACTCATCTCCCCACACAGCGATGAGATCCAAGACTTCCCGATCAGTCCATGCTGGGGCCCTCTTTCTAGTCTGAGATTGCACGGCCATCTCTGCTGGAGAGCTCTGCATCGTTGCCACTGCTGCTGAGCTCGCCACGGTGTCAAAACAGAAACTGCGATTCAAACTGCCCAGACAGGAAAAGGAATTCAAATTTTCCCGGGGTGTGGCTGGTCAGAGCATCCGAGCTCGGACTGCTGTCCAGAGCGTCAACAGAGTGGTGCACTGTGGGATAGCTCCCGGAGCTATTACCGTCGAATTCCATCCACACCTAGCCTAATTCGACATGGCCATGTCGAATTTAGCGCTACTCCTCTCATTGGGGAGGTTTACAGAAATCGATTTAAAGAGAGCTCTATGTCGAACTAAATAGCTTCGTGGTGTGGACGGGTGCAGGGTTAATTCGATATAACGGCGCTAAATTCGACATAAAAGCCTAGTGTAGACCAGGCCTCAGTTAGTAGGTGCCCCCCCCCCTTGTTTCTTTGGGTTGGCTGTTGCTTTGGGTTGGCTGTGGTCATTGAACCCGAGCTACCCCCATGAATGTGAGATTGAGCCCCACATCTGCTACCTTTCAGACAATGCATGTTGTCCTTTTTTCTTGCATTCAGCAGAAGTTCACCTTGGAAGTCTTGCCCTCGGATTACAAAATATTTGGGTTCAGAGTCACATTTTAAAGTGGTCTAAA
>NW_020676620.1:0-1238 GCF_002925995.2 Terrapene triunguis
GGGGCAAAAGATCAGCAGAGGTTTCCAAAGGGAAGTTTGCAGCCTTTGCTCAGACCCAAACATTTTCACTTAAATAAATAAATAAATACCCAAACCCATCCTGACCCCCTCTGCTCTGTCCAGATTTGCTGTTATCCCTGTTGAGGCCAAAGTGGTTTGAAAAATTAAAAATCCTTGACACCATTGTGTTGCTTCCCCCTGTGTTGCTCCTTAATCTGATGGACCTGCCGATAATGTATAAAGATGAATGCCCTGGGAGCAATGTGTCAGGCAGACAGTTTGTGAAGTAAGAATGTGAATGCTGAAGCCCTCACAAAATGCAGAGGCTTTTCTTAACCTGAGAACTGAAAAAGAGTCAGATACCCTGCATGGGTTTGAAAGTGACAAGAGCCTAGCGACTGACCAGAGCAGCATCAGGTTTGAAGTGACGAGGAGGGTCTGTGTAACGAAGTCTGCATTTCCACTGAGGACTCTTCCATTGCCAGGGTAGCGCTGGCGCAGGTCTGCCGCCCGGCACAGCAATGCTGAGAGGTGCCAGTGTAGACTCAACCCACTGTCCTCAGCCCCCACCCTGACCCTGTTCCCTCAGCCTCCCCCGCAGTCCCCCCTGTACCTCCCACCCCGAACCCACTGCCCTCAGTCCCTGCCCTACCCCAAATCTCTTCTTCAGCCTCTCCCGTCATCCCACCCCCATCGCTCCCCCTCCTGTCCCACCCCCTCAACTTCCCCCCATTCCAGTCCTGCTCCCCTCTGTCTCATCCTATCCAGACCCAGTCCCTCTCCCCAACCCCCCCGACCCTCCCCAGCCCAGCCCCATTGTCTCCCCTGTCCTGCTCTACACAGCTCTCTACCCTGTCCCATTCATACTCCCCTCAGCCCCTACTCTGATCCCCCCCATCCCAGTCCTGTCCCATTCCCCTTAGCTTGCCAGACTCCCCCAGTCCCAGTCCTGTCCCCCTCAGTTCCTCCACCCTGCTTCCCCTGCTCCATCCCCACACACCCACTGACTTCCTCGACCTCCCTCCCCCCAATCCCACTGCCTGGACTCACCCCCGTCCCACTCAGGACATGCAGGAAAAAGAAGCAATGGGCTTAAATTGTAGCAAGGGAGATTTAGGTTAGACATTAGGAAAAACTTCCTAACTGTAAAGGTAGTTAAGCACTGGACAAATTACCTAGAGAGGTTATGGAATAGCAGTCATTGGAGTTTTTTAAGAGGTTAGACAAACACCTGTCAA
>NW_020676621.1:0-1072 GCF_002925995.2 Terrapene triunguis
GCTACTGTGAGAATCCAGGGCATTTAATGTTAAAGAGAGTTGCTGTACTTTGAATCCAAAGTACGGCAGCTCTATATGAGGAAGAGGGGATTGTGAGAGAGGGTCTTAAAATGAAAAAGTGGGCTGACACCTACTATAGCAAATAATTCATATAAGAATATATTTGACTGATAGACTCATTATATGGAAAGTCTAATGCTTGAACTGCTCAAGAATGAATAAGCCAGTCTTTAAGAAGGGAGTACAGACAATTAGTTCCTTTCATTATTTATTTATCTTAGTTATATAGGTAAAGCACAGCTGAAACACTAGGCCTACACAGGCTGAGACCTGTAAGATTTTAGCTTAGCCATACTAAGCCATAGGCTTAAGAATGCTGCACATGAGTGGGTGAGCTAGGAATATCCCTATGACAGTAAATTTATTTGAGCATAAGCTTTCATGGGCTACAGACCACTTCATCGGATGCATAGAATGGAACATATAGTAAGGAGATATATATACACATACAGAGAACTTGAAAAGGTGGGAGTTGCCCTACCAACTCTAAGAGGCTAATTAATTAAGATGAGGTATAATCAGCAGAAGAAAAAATCTTTTGTAGTGATAATCAAGATGACCCATTTCAGACAGTTTGACAAGAAGGTGTGAGGATACTTAACATGGGGAAATAGATTCAATGTGTGTAATGGCTCAGCCATTCCCAGTCTTTATTCAAGCCTAGATTGATGGTATCTAGTTTGCATATCAATTCAAGTTCAGCAGTTTCTCGTTGGAGTCTGTTTTTGAAGTTTTTCTGTTGCAAGATTGCCACCTTTAAGTCTGTTACTGAGTGGCCAGAGAGGTTGAAGTGTTCTCCTACTGGTTTTTTGAATGTTATGATTTCTGGTGTCAGATTCATGTCCATTTATTCTTTGTGTAGAGACTGTCCGGTTTGGCCAATGTACATGGCAGAGGGGCATTGCTGACACATGATGGCATATATCACATTGGTAGATGTGCAGGTGAACGAGCTCCTGATGGTGTGGCTGATGTGATTAGGTCCTATGATGATGTCACTTGAATAGATTTG
>NW_020676622.1:0-1221 GCF_002925995.2 Terrapene triunguis
ATTCTCAGCACCCATTGCAGCAAGAGCGTGGAACAGACGGTCCCAAGCTCACCGTCTGTAATGGGTGTTGAAAAAGACTTGGCCCTCTCTACATAAGCCACAAAACTGTTTTCAGCCCCACTTGAGGGATTGGAAGGACCCAATTGTTGCCATCAAGAGGACATTTTCCTAGTGTAGATGGACTCTTTGGGGTTGCAGCAGCAGAACCTGACACCCTTTTTGGAAGAGGGATAGAGGGTCAGATTTACTTCTTGCATTAACATTCTGTTGAAGCTAATGGGGATTGCCCTCTATTATGCCAGGGCTGGATTTGAGCCAGTTCCTCTCTGTAGTCCGGCTGTCTGATTGCAAGGGCCTAGTTCTAAGACTCACCTCTGTCAGGTAGCTTTTGCTTCTCTGCCTCACACTTTGTAGACAGTCTCTGTCTGTTCACAACGTCCAGGCTGCTTGGTACCTAGCTGACCTGGGTAGAGAATCCTGGGTTCTCAGTGACACTTCGTGCCTCTCTTCTGCAGTGCAGTGGTTCGTGGTGGTGAAGGGTAAGGAGCACCCACAAGAGCAGCAGAGCAGCACTTCATCCCAGAAGCAGGGGAAAGGGTCTGTAATTACCCCCATGGTGCAAGAAGTGGAACAGTTCTTCCTGGACTACATCAAACAGAAGCAGATGGCAGAGGGCAACCTTCCAGCCACGGAGGAGGAGGAAGAGGGTCAGTACTGGTTGTGTAACTTGGGGGGTGTTGTGAGCTTGGTAAAGCCACTGATCTCTGGGGGGATGTGGGGGCTCAAAGCCAGGCTGGGACTCAGAATCATGAGTTCTGTGGGCTCAGCTTCATTTTGAGTGAAATTAAATCCACAGCGGACACTGCTGGGAACATATAGTGCATTGTCTGGTGATCTGTGCTCAGTGAGGCCCAGGGAAAACCACCCACGTAGTTGTAGACCGAATGTTGATCCAGCAGCAGATAACCAGGGGCCAGATTCCAGTGGTCACCGCCACAAGCCAGTCGTACCATCGTCTGCAAGTCTGGCCCTAGCTAATACTAACTAGAGCAAGTGCTTTGGTAGCAGGACACATGGTGCATGGTATTCAGCATACAAAATAGCAAAATCCTGGAAAATTGCTGCTTTTTCCTCCCACCCTTACTGGAATTCTGTGCTGTCTCTTCCCTGGCTCAGGACCCCAGCACCTCTTCTCCCCCCCCCCCCCCCCCCCCCCCCCCC
>NW_020676623.1:0-1791 GCF_002925995.2 Terrapene triunguis
ATTTGAAATACATCCTCTATTGCCCTTAGAAAGAGAACAAAAAAAAAAAAAAACCATCAGCACACAAAAAAAGACCACTCAAAAGACAATATATTTTCAAATAAAAGATACTGATTGGTCTATCAAATCTTTATAGATACATCCTAACTTCTCACTTTTACTCTAGGTTCCCTATTTTTCTACCAAAGGTATAATCGTATTTTTTTTAACCTCACAAGTATTTGAAAATTAAAAAAAAAAAAAATCTAATGCCCTTCATTCTAAAGTACACACATCAATCAGTGAGAGTTCTGTCTGGGATGAAATACAGCCAGATAACAGTAGGGTTCCCCCTTCATGCTTTTAATTTCAATCCCTATATATTCCTTTCTTCCACCTTTAATGGAGAGTCTGTCTATGGTACCAATATAACACTCAATTACAACATGGTGGCCTCCTTATAACACTTATATTGAGGGTGGGATCTAAGTTCCAGTAAGCCACCTCAGACTGTCCTGCTGTGTCCCAACCAAACCACAAATTGTAACTGTGGGGCCAAAGGATGATTGTACCCTTTGTCCCAGCCATTCCTGGACAGACCAGAACCTGACAGCAAGACCTATGAAATTATGAGTCAGAGTGATCAGCAAGGTGCCCACCCAACAACTGAACCCACGGAGGAAGGCTCCTCGGACAAAGTGAACCGATAAGACATAGCTCAGGTAAAGAGATTATAAAAAGCAGAGGTCAAGGGAGTTGTAATGGAGTAGGAACTGACCTAGGGTTGTGTAAATCTAAACAGGGGACTTACAGCTGTTTCTTTTCTGAAAATCTCTCAACAACGCCTTTCTAGAGACCTCTGAGAACCTACACAACGGTAGCGCAGTAGGGGTGAATCTATCATGCATCAGTTGTTTTCGCTCATGCCTGAGACACAGGGCTCAAAGAGGAGACCCTAGATAAGAACCAGATGGAAGAATGAACCAGCTCGGACCTTGTAATTGTCATGGGTCGCAGCATTCTTTTTCCACAGGCTGCTATAAAGTGTGTTAAACCATGTGACTAATAAAACTTGTTTTTATTTAAATTTGTCACTGTGATTATCTTCTCCATATTCGTGTTAGTAAAAGTCATTATAAGTAACTGTCATATCTGCACAGGCGGCTCAGTTAAAGAAAACATATTACGCCCCCGGGAAAGTTGGGAGCTTCAGAGGGTGAAAACTCTTTTTCAAGCAGCCAAAAAACATAGCAAAACTTTGCATAGAAGACAGGTAACAGCTTGGCTTTCAGACCAGGATGCTAACACTTTACACAAACTGGCGCGAACACATGTCAAAAGAAACAAGACACTGGTTTCAGATGTGGATGCACAATGGCAGGTAGATTTGGTGGATATGCAGCAGGTCTCCGCACACAACAATGGTTTTAAGTAGTGTTACGCTGCAACCTTTCAGGAAGAGTACTGATGTTTTGTTTCTAACTCTATGTGTATATGACGCGAACATAACGCTATTCAGACAAGAATTTTTGAATTTCAAAATCTGTTACCTTTTGGTATCCACATAGGCCATTTGTAGGTTCTCTCTAAACAGGCTTCCCTTTCAATAAATCTTAAGGGAATCACTAAGGGGTGAACTTTCATAGCCCAAATCCTTGTTAACCTGAACACAACCTCTTATACTTTATGTACTACAAGGTGTGTTCTGTTGTGAAAATGCTTTCGGAATGTGTTTCTTAGTCCAGTAGGTAAATCCCTATTTTTTGAGATGGCTGTGACCAAATGTAAAAGAAACACTAATGGAAACAGGTA
>NW_020676624.1:0-1654 GCF_002925995.2 Terrapene triunguis
TTGTCTCCTGCCCAGCAGGTGAGAGCACTTTCCCGAGTGCCCCGCAGTTCCAAGGAAGGAGGGGCCCCTTGGGCACGGACCCCACCCCCTCTGCAATGCTGGGTGGGCATGGAGCTGGGGCAGCGATGGACCACCAGCCTCCTTGGGGCCCCCTTGCACATGCGGTGCCCGGTGCCTGGAGCAACGGCATTCGCACCACTCCCGAGTCCCTGGGTCAGTGGATGCTGCGAAGCTGGGACCAGTGTGGGCCCCTGAGACGTCTCACTGGCCTCCCTTGCTTGAATCATAGAATATCAGGGTTGGAAGGGACCTCAGGAGGTCATCTAGTCCAACCCCCTGCTCAAAGCAGGACCAAGCCCCAGACAGATTTTTGCCCCAGATCCCTAAATGACCCCCTCAAGAATTGAACACACAACCCTGGGTTTAGCAGGCCAATGCTCAAACCACTGAGCTATCCCTCCCCCCGTGGGAGGGAGCAAGATGCCCTGCTCTGCCCACGGTGCTGGGGAGGAGGAGAGAACAGGGCACCTCGCTACCTCCCATGGCCCTGACCCTGCCACCAGCTGCTCCCCTAACCCCACCTCCTGCCTTCCCCCCACAGGGTACAAGCCCACAGGCTGCGCCTGCGGCATGCGCTGCGGCTCCTGGGACATTCGCTCCGACTCCACCTGCCACTGCCAGTGCCGCGGCATCGACTGGACGTCCGCGCGCTGCTGCAAGATAGGGCTGTAGTGATGCCAAGACCCAGCCTGGGGAACCGGAGAGCCCCACCTGGCCTGCTGCCCCTGTCGCCCCCTCGCCGTGGGCCCTGGCACAGAACCATGCTGTGCCCTTTGTGCCCAGTGCAATGAATAAACTTGGATCTCGGTCTGTTGATGCTTCTCTGGCTCTGTTCTTCCCCTGCCCTCCCAAACTCTGGTACCTAGAGCCAGACCATGGGCCGGGGGCACAACTCTGCCTCGCTCTCCTATTTCCCCAAGAGAGGCCTCTGTCCCAGATACAGTTGGGCTGCCCCTGCTGGCGGCTCAAGAGATTGCTACGGGGGTTCAGACACTGAATCTCCCTGTAAAAAGCAACAGAGGGTCCTGTGGCACCTTTGAGACTAACAGAAGTATTGGGAGCATAAGCTTTCGTGGGTAAGAACCTCACTTCTTCAGATGTTGCTTTTTACAGATTCAGACTAACACGGCTACCCCTCTGATACTTGAATCTCCCTGGGTGCTCTGAGCTTCCCTGGGTCTCAGCAGGCTGCAGCGCTGGTGTCTGCCGTGGCCTCTGGGGCACATTTCCTGGGCACTGACTCTGTCTGTTACCCCTTCACAGAAACGGAGCCCCGCGCCCCACCTGCCTTAGGCCCCAGGCCCAGCACTGACCCCCAAATAGCTCAGTAACTTAACGCCCACCCCCTTGTCCCAGAACTCCCCCTGAAGGCATGGGCCGGCTGGGTTCTCTCTTCCAGGGGCCAGGTGGTCAGTGTAGCCCTGAGCGCACAGACACCACGTGCAGGGTTCTAGCCCCATTGCTCTTCACTTAACAGAGCCCAGATCATAAAGGAAACAACCATCCCCCACCACAGTACCGCTCGCCAGCTCACCTGTCTCTTGGGCGTCCTTTGGGGTCTGTCTCAGTTCAGGTCGCAGGGTCCCCTTTACCT
>NW_020676625.1:0-13411 GCF_002925995.2 Terrapene triunguis
CTGGCCATGGGGAACGAAGCGGTCTCTGCTCGCAGCTGGGGCCCATGCCTGTGCTCAGGCTGGGCGGGAACCAAACAGTCAATTAGCCCAGGTCCTGGATCAAGGCAGAGCAGCAAAGAGTCTGAGGCTTAGGCTTGTGTGCAGGCTGAGCAGCAAATGAACAGTCAATTAGCCCAGGCCCTGGATCAAGGTGGGGCAGCAAAGAGTCTGAGGCTCAGGCTTCTGGCCTGGGGAAGGGGAGACTGCCACACCTGTGTTGGGGTGGCAGGGGGGACACAGGCCCACCCACTCCACTGCATCCTGACCCAGGGCCCTAGCAGTGACAAAGCACTTTGTCACTGGGTCAGCTGGGATCCATGCCGCAACACGCTGACTCACCCTCTGTCAGCGTTATGGCCAGACAGGGGTCTGCTACCCCTGGGCCATTTCCACACTCCTCTCCTTTGTGTACATGTTGCCGTGAGGAGGGGTTGAGGTTGAGGTTGACGGCAGCTTCCGGGACCGTGAGCAAGTCTTTGGGGGTCTGGTCTGTTGGTGGTCCAGGCCAGTTGTGTTCTCCCTCTGGGGTCAGGTCCGACAATGGTCTGGGTGGTCCGGGCCAGTTGTCTGCTTCTTCCAGCTCTGAATCAGCTAGCAGCCCCGGAGGCTCAGGCCAGTCCTCTGCTCCCTCAGCACTCTCCGCCGCTTCCCAGCTTGGGAGGCCACAGGAGGCGTCAGGTCTCTCCAGTGGTTGCCTCCCTACTGAACTTCGTGGGCTGCCTTTTATACTTCCTGCCCCTCCCTTCCACTTCCTGGGGGAGGGGAAATTAGCCCCTGGTTCCACCCACCAAGGCTCATTGCGGCCCTCCCACTCCGGGTCCTTGAGAGGCCACCCCACCTCACTACAATATTTGATTCCTTTAACCAATTTTAACTCTCACCTTTCTTTCTTTTTATGCATAAACCTTTAGATTTTAGATACTAAAGGATTGGCATCAGCGTGAGTTTTGGGTAAGATCTAGGTTATATATTGACCTGGGTGTGTGGCTGGTCCTTTGGGATCAGAAGAATCTTTTATTTGATGAGACTGGTTGTTGTAAAGAACCACTCACCTTTATATCCAGTGTTTTGGTCATAATACAAGGGATGCCCAAGGAAACTGCTTTTATGACTTCTTGTTAGCCAGTGTGGTGAAACAGAAGTTTACTTTTGTTACTGGTTTGGTATATCCTACGGGGGATTAGTCACCAGTTTTGGGTTGTGTTTGTCCTGTTTCTCAGCAGTTTGTCCTGAGTTTGGCATTCTCAGTTGTGACCCACTGAGGCACAGTTACAACATTATAGTGTGGTGTGGTATAAAGGATTTATCTCATGAATTTTAATTGGCCAAAATACCCAACAAAAGAAAAGCCACCAATCAATTATGTAGGTCATCCCAAGCAAGTGCCATAATTCCTTGATTCCACACTGCACCATCATGTATGCTGTATATGCCACATGTACTTAGAGAAAATCTACTTTAGAAATGTTTTTGAGGGTTTTTTAAAATATATGGTGACTTTTCTTTTTAAATCTCACAGACTGCAAAGCGAAGTTAGTAACTTCTGTGGCTAAGTCCAGGAGGTGAATAGAGTCTCAGGCTTGGTCTACACTACGAGTTTAGGTCGAATTTAGCAGCTTTAGATCGATTTTACCCTGCACCTGTCCACATGATGCAGCCATTTCTGTCGACTTAAAGGGCTCTTAAAATCTATTTCGGTACTCCTACCCGACGAGGGGATTAGCGCTGAAATTGACCTTGCTTAGCGCTGAAATTGACCTTGCTTAGCGCTGAAATTGACCTTGCTGGGTCGAATTTGGGGTAGTGTGGACGCAATTCGACGGTATTGGCCTCCGGGAGCTATCCCAGAGTGCTCCATTGTAGCTGCTCTGGACAGCACTCTCAGCTCCAATGCACTGGCCAGGTAGACAGGAAAAGCCCCGCGAACTTTTGAATTTCATTTTCTGTTTGCCCAGTGTGGAGAGCTGATCAGCACAGGTGACCATGCAGAGTTCATCAGCAAAGGTGACCATGGAGTCCCAGAATCGCAAAAGAGCTCCAGCATGGACCGAACGGGAGGTACTGGATCTGATCACTGTATGGGGAGACGAATCCATGCTATCCGAACTCCATTCCAAAAGACAAAATGCCGGAATATTTGAAAAAATCTCAAAGGGCATAAAGGACAGAGGCCATAACAGGGACCCGCAACAGTGCTGCGTGAAACTTAAGGAGCTGAGGCAAGCCTACCAAAAAAACAGAGAGGCAAATGGCCGCTCCGGGTCAGAGCCCCAGACATGCCACTTCTATGATGAGCTGCATGCCATTCTAGGGGATGCCCCTACAACTACCCCACCCCTGTGCTTTGACTCTGTCAATGGACTCTCATGCAACAGGGATGCGGATTTAGGGAACGAGGAGGAGGAGGAGGAGGACATTGAAGTTAGCGCACAGTAAGGAAGCTGAGAAAACATTTTCCCTGACAGCCAGGAACTGTTTATCACCCTGGAGCCAGTACCCTCCCAACCCACCCAAGGTGGGCTCACGGACCTTGAAGGCAGCGAAGGCACCTCTGGTGAGTGTACCTTTGTAAATATTGTACATGGTTTAAAAGCAAGCATGTTTAATGTTTAATTTGCCCTGAAGACTTGGGATGCATTCGCGGCCAGTACAGCTACTGGAAAAGTCTGTTAACGTGTATGGGGATGGAGCGGAAATCCTCCAAGGACATCTCAGTGAAGCTTTCTTGGATGTACTCTCAAAGCCTTTGCAAAAGGTTTCTGGGGAGGGCAGCCTTATTCCGTCCTCCATTACCACACCAGGCCAGTAGCACGTAGTCTGGAATCATTGCATAACAAAGAATGGCAGCGTCTGCTGGCATTCAAGCAACATCCATTCTTTATCTCTCTGTGTTATCCTCAGGAGAGTGATATCATGCATGGTCACCTGGTTGAAATAGGGGAATTTTATTAAGGGGACATTCAGAGGTGGCCATTCCTGCTGGGCTGTTTGCCTGTGGCTGAACAGAAATCATCCCCAATGTTAGCCACGTGGTGGGGGGGCGGGGTGAAGCGATCATCCCAGAGAATAGGGTGGGGTGGGGGGTTTAGTTGGGTTTGTGCTGCACTTTAACCCGAAAACCAGAGCTCCTCCTTTTAAATGGCCAACCCATTTTAAATGGCCAACCCAATGGGTGCTTGGTATGGGACATGAGGGTGCTGCTGTTTGAAACCATTCCCACATGTTATGAAGGTTAAAGAAGCCAAAAGACTGTGGCTTACCATGGCTGCCTGCAAGCCGAATTCTGTTGCCCGCCAGCCCTGCGTGTGTGATCTCTCACACCAAACCGGCAGGCCCTCAATATAAGAGTCAAAATGCAACCTTGTAAAGAAAGCACATGTGCTATGTAATGTTAACAGCTTGGTTCACCATGGAAGAGTGTACCCATTGTTCTCTAAAATGTGTCTTTTTAAATACTACTCTCCCTTTTTTTTTCCCTCCCGCAGCTGCAAATGTTTCAATGCTCCCTCTATCATCTCCATCCCAAAGGCTAGCAAAGATTAGAAGGAGAAAAAAACGCACTCGCGATGACATGTTCTCTGAGCTCATGGAGTCCTCCCACACTGAAAGAGCCCAGCAGAATGTGTGGAGCCAGACAATGTCAGAGTGCAGGAAAGCACAAAATGAACGTGAGGACAGGAGGAACCAGAGAGAGGAGATATGGCGTCAGCGTGATGAAAGGAGGTATGAAGCAATGCTCAGGCTACTCGAGGATCAAACTCATATTCTCTGGCATATTGTTGAGCAGGACAGGCAGCAGGAGGAACACAGACTGCCGCTGCAGCCCCTGTGTGACCAAGCACCCTCCTCCCCAAGTTCCATGGCCTCCTCACCCAGACGCCCAAGAACGCAATGGGGGGGCCTCCTGCCACCCAACCACTCCACCCCAGAAGACTGCCCAAGCAACAGAAAGCTGGCATTCAATAAGTTTTGAAGCGCAGTGTGGCCTTGTTCTTCCCTCCTCCACAACCCCACCCAGTGCTTCCCTCCTCCCCCACCCCTCCCGGGCTATCTTGGCAGTTATCCCCCCATTTGTGTGACAAAGTAATAAAGAATGCATGAATTTTGAACAACAATGACTTTATTGCCTCTGCAAGTGGTGATCAAAGGGGGGAGGGGAGGGCGGTTTATTTACAGGAAGTGGAGTGAACAAAGGGGGCAGGTTTTTATCAAGGAGAAACAAACAGAACTTTCACACTGTAGCCCCCTGACCAGTCATGAAACTGGTTTTCAAAGCTTCTCTGATGTGCACCACGCACTGCTGTGCTCTTCTAATCACCCTGGTGTCAGGCTGAGCGTAATCAGCGGCCAGGCAATTTGCCTCAACCTCCCACCCCGCCATAAACATCTCCCCCTTACTCTCACAGATATTGTGGAGCACACAACAAGCACTAATAACAATGGGAATATTGGTTTCGCTGAGGTCTAACCGAGTCAGTAAACTGCGCCAGCACACTTTTAAACGTCCAAAGGCACATTCTACACTTGCTCAGCCTATAGTTGAGCAGCTCCTGACTACTGTCCAGGCTGCCTGTTTATGGCTTCATGAGCCATAGCATTAAGGGGTACGCTGGGTCCCCAAGGATAACTATAGGCATTTCAACATCCCCAACAGTTATTTTCTGGTCTGGAAAGTAAGTCCCTTCCTCTAGCTGTTGACACAGACCAGAATTCCTAAAGATGCGAGCGTCATGTACCTTTCCCGGCCATCCCACATTGATGTTGGTGAAATGTCCCTTGTGATCCACCAGTGCTTGCAGCACCCTTGAAAAGTACCCCTTTCGGTTTATGTACTCGCTGCCTTGGTGCTCCGGTCCCAAGATAGGGATATGCGTTCTGTCTATCGCCCCACCACAGTTAGGGAATCCCATTGCAGCAAAGCCATCCACTATGGCCTGCACATTTCCCAGAGTCACTACCCTTGATAGCAGCAGGTCAAAGATCGCTTTGGCTACTTGGATCACAGCAGCCCCCACAGTAGATTTGACCACACCAAGTTGATTCCCGACTGACGAGTAGCTGTCTGGCGTTGCAAGCTTCTAGAGGGCTATCGCCACTCGCTTGTGAACTGTCAGGACAGCTCTCATCTTGGTATTCTTGCACTTCAGGGCAAGGGAAAACAAGTCACAAAGTTCCATGAAAGTTCCCTTACGCATGCGAAAGTTTCGCAGCCACTGTGAATCATCCCAGACCTGCAACACTATGCGGTCCCATCAGTCTGTGCTTGTTTCCCGGGCCCAGAATCAGCGTTCCATGTCATGAGCCTGCCCCATTGTCACCAGGATGGACAAATTGCCATGGCCCGTGCTTTTAGAGAAGTCTGTGTCCATATCCTCATCACTCTCGTGACCGTCGCTGCCATCGCCTCCTCGCCTGCCTTTGCAGGTTCTGGTGCTGCATATACTGCAGGATAATGTGCGTGCTGTTTACAGTGCTCATAACTGCCGCAGCGATCTGAGTGGGCTCCATGCTTGCCGTGCTATGGCGTCTGTGTGGAAAAAAGGCACAAAACAATTGTCTGCAGTTGCTCTCATGGAGGGAGGGGTGACTGACGACTGTAGCTATCCCACAGTTCCCGCAGTCTCCGCCAACCGTTTGAATTCTGGGTTGAGCTCCCAGTGCCTGATGGGTCAAAAACATTGTTGCCCCTTCCTCCGTGAAAGCAACGGGAAAAAATCGTTTCTCGCCTTTTTTCACTGTCACCATATGTCTCCTGGGTGCTGCTGGCAGACGCGGTACTGCAGCACTACACAGCAGCATCCCCTTGCCTTGCCTGGCGGACAGCAGCCAGTACAGTATGACTGGTAGCTGTCATCGTCGTCCCATGGGTGCTCATGGCTGGCCTCGGTGAGGTCAGTCGGGGGCGCTTGGGCAGACATGGGTGCTCCTGGCCGGCCTCGGTGAGGTCGGTTGGGGGTGCCTGGGCAAAAATGGGAATGACTTCAGGTCATTCTCTCTTTAAGTTTTGTGTAATGGAGATTCAGTCCTGCCTGGAATATCATGCCAGCTGGAGGCTTCTGCCTCAGGCTGCTCTCCCAGTCGGCAGCACCGCGTGGTCCCACCTACCCCAGCCTATCCCTTGCTCCCATGGTTCATGAAGCCTGGACAGTAGTAAGGAGCAGTCCAACTATAGGCTGAGCAAGTGCAGAATGGTGGTTCACTCTACTTCCCTGTAAGCCAACCGCCCTCCCCTCCCCCCTTTGATCTCTGCTTGCAGAGGCAATAAAGTCAGTGTTGTTTCAAATTCACGCATTCTTTATTACTTCATCACACAAATGGGGGGATAACTGCCAAGGTAGCCCGGGAGGGGTGGGGGAGGAGGGAAGCAACGGGTGAGGTTGTTGTAGGGGTACCCCCTAGAATGGCATGCAGCTCATCATTTCTGCGGGATGTCTGGAGCTCTGACCCAGAGCGGCCATTTGCCTCTCTGGTTCTTTAGTAGGCTTGCCTGATATTCCAGGCAGGACTGAATCTCCATTAGACAAAACTTAAAGAAGAGAATGACCTGGGGAGTCATTCCCATTTTTGTCCAGGCGCCCCCGACCGACCTCACCGAGGCCGGCCAGGAGTACCCATGTCTGCCCAAGCGCCCCCGACCGACCTCACCGAGGCCGGCCAGGAGCACCCATGACAGCAGCAGATGGTACAGTATGACTGGTAACCGTCTTTGCCAACTTGCAAAGGCAAGGAGCTGCTGCTGTATAGCACTGCAGTACCGCGTCTGTCAGCAGCACCCAGGAGACCTACGGTGACAGTGAGCTGAGCGGGCTCCATGCTTGCCATGGTATGTCGTCTGCACGGGTAACCCAGGAAAAAAGGTGAGAAACCATTTTTTGCCATTGCTTTCACAGGGGGGGCTGACAACATGTACCCAGAACCTCCCACGACAATGTTTTTGCCCCATCAGGCATTGGGAGCACAACCCAGAATTCCAATGGGGGGCGGAGACTGCGGGAACTGTGGGATAGCTACCACAGTGCAACGCTCCGAAAGTCGACACTAGCCTCGGTACTGTGGACGCACACTGCCGACTTAATGCGCTTAGTGAGGACGCACACAAACAACAGTATCAAATCGATTTCTAAAAAATCAACTTCTATTAAATCAAACTAATTTCGTAGTGTAGACATACCCTCAAAATGAGCTGGGTCTCACCAAAATCTGGGAGTCACCCCTTTCACTGGTATAAAGCTCTGATTTCTATCCCTGCAGGGCCAGGAGATAGGAACATTTAAACCTGTCACTGGTCAATGACTGAATATTGTCCCTCTTGGTCGTCTTCAGTGTGAGTTCGGATGAAAAGCTCTATGTTTGGGGAGGAAAGAAGGATATATTTATATGGAAGTTGGATTTTTTTTCAAGCATCTGTTTAGAGCTGCTCAGACATTTGGAATATTAGAAGTGGTCCTGTGGGAAAGATGGATTACTGGGCAGGGTGCAGGTGAGGCAGTCAAAGGTAAATGATAAATCACAGAACTACAGTTGTCAGTTTACCACGTGGCTCTGCAATTTATCCCATGGCTGTCACCACCACCAAATATATGTTGAATGTGAATATTTTAACCCTGTGTTTTAAAAAGGCCATTCTTAATGCACTGTACTTGCACCTTTTTTAGTGATCTGACAGCAGTGTTTTTAGGCACAAGCAAGAAATCCCCACCTGCTTAGCCTGCGATAGCCCTAAAGGACATAGAGAGCTTGCTGATTATAGAAGCTATTACTTTTTGAAACTGAAGATTCTAACTCATTTGTGTATTTGTTTACCAGCTTTAATCATGTAACTAACTCTCGTTTCCTTTTCCTATTTAATAAATCTATATAGAGTTTACTATAGGCTTGGCTACAAGGTTGTCTTTGGTGTGAGATCTAAGATGCAATTGACCTGGGGTAACTGACTGGCCCTTTGGGACTGCAAGTAAACTGAATATAGCTGGGATTCTTGGTGAAAGGGACCATCTGTTGTTAGGCTCTAATAGAGGCCTCTCTACGGGATGGGGAGCAGGCAGATACCAGACACAGTGTTGGTATATAATACTCTAAATACTTTTACTGATTACAATATAAACCCCACTCACGCTACATTCACACCCCAAACATACTGCACCAGATTCCAAAGATTAGAATGAAGTCCCGATGGCCTGTCAAGGTTCGGTCCAATCATAAGGCGTGGGGAGCCAGCACTGCACACCTCTTCAAAATCAGGGCTCTGGATCGATGTCTGACTCCGAATTTCAGATATGTCAGGCAACTATTTATAGACCAGTCTGTCGCATCATCAGCTCTTTGTCTCTGTTTGCTAGGCCTTTCACCCATAACTTCAGGAAAACAATTCCGGGCAGTCTGCCCTAATCCCAGACATTCCATTTCCCCAGTTTTTGTCCACAGCTGTAACAGATACATTGTCATAACAACAACACCAATATTATTTCCTTTTCTGCTGATTCTGTATGTTTCCCATGGACAAAACCAAGTTGTTTTGCACAAACAGTCCTTGACCACTCACAACCTTAAATCCTCCCTTCAGTTGCCAACATGCAACTCACATACTCATGTCAAGCACACAGCATTCATACTAGGCCTCAATGGCCTATAGCGTATTACAACATATACCCAACACTATCACAAAGGTATGGTCACCTGGATGGTGAGATAAATCAGAGTACCCAAGGGGATTGTCTGTGACTCCATGTTAAGGCTGTTATTGTTATCCAAAATTCAGACCTAAGGCACCCCACAATGGCCTTTCTACCCTAACAAATCAATTGTCAGTTTGATCTGTTTTGGTATGTAACAGGAAGTGGCCTGCCCTAGAGGAATTACCTGGATTTTACCAGGGAATTTGTCTCTGACCTCCAGAAGACTCCCCAGAGCAGACTAGTTCTGTTAACCCTTGGGAGGACACGGAGACAGCCTTCCACCTGAAGGATTAACACTCAGGCAGTAATTTCTTCAAAAACAAAATAACCTTTATTTAACACAGAATATTCCCTAATACAATAAGTCCAATGCATATACCAAAAAAATAAACCATAAAACTTTTTAGCATAACAGGCATATGTTAGAATACAAACAAATTCTAGTAGCACATATGCATATTCGAGTATCCAATACTATGATATTATACAATTAAACAGTTTTAAGTGGTTATATTCTGCATGCAATGGCCAGTCACATGCAGAATGCTGACAGCAAGGCATTGAAAACAATGAACACACATACACACACAGATATCCAGCTTTATTAACTCAGGCATACACATACACATTTCAACTGGATTCTTCCACTAAAATCATCATGCTTACTTTCTCTGCTGTCTTCTTTCTATCCCTCTGAGTTGGTCCTTCTATTCTGTCATTTGATGCTCCACTGCTTTGCTTTTTTGCTTCTGCTTTCGTGATTTCAGCTCTTTCTTCTTATTTTGATCTTCTCCTGATGATGACTCCTTGGCTGCTTATCCACACTGTACCTTTCACACGCACTGATTAAAGCCTGTCAGCTCTCTGCCTTATATACAGATTTTGATCTATTCTGATTGGTTCTTTCACATATGATTCTAACCTACTAATCAGCTTCAAGCTCTTTGGAATCTGGACCTAATTGAAAACCTGCACCTTTAGAGCTGGATCTATTTGAAGACCTATGTTCTATCTAACTGATCCCTCCCTTCAGATATTGGAGTGACTTCTATTTCACCCCAGTCTACCTGCTTGCAATTGGCTAAATTGCCATTTTGGTTTTCACAGCTTTGGCTTCTTGTGACCATCATCTTGTTTTCCCTAGCCGTGACCAGTTAAAACTATCTTTATTAACTATTAAAATCCTTATAATTACCAAAAAATTACATACTTCTATGCACCTTAACATTATGTTTCACTGTCACCACTCCAATTCCATTAATTTACATAAACCCAAATCTCATCTCTCCCTGCTTCAGGTAATGGTGACAGATCATCAATATTGATGCTGGACAGCGCCTAGTGCTGAACAGTGTTTTCAGCACAGAGAGCAGCTGGAAAATCCTCTGTATCATTATAGTGCCGGAGGAGTTCACACTTGATAATTGGTTGGTGAATTCTAAGTCTAGAACTCACAACCAGTTTGGCATTTATGCCCTTGTTCCTAACAGTCTGTCCCGAGGTTGGTACTCTCACTCTTGAGTCACTACAGGCAGCTTTACATATGCACCTGACCTGGAAACAAAGAATGTACTTTACAGGATGGGTGACTCTATCATGGGACTCAGTGACTCTCAAAAAGATTTAGGAGTTGTGGTGAATAATCAGCTAAACATGAGCTCCTAGTGTGACGTTGTGGCCGACAGAGCTAATGTGATTTTGGGTGCATAAACAGGAGAATTTCAAGTAGGAGTAGAGTGGTTATTTTACTTTTGCATTTTGCACTGGTGTGACTGCTGCTGGAATATTGTGTCTGGTTCTGGTGCCTGCAACTCAAGAAGGGTGTTGACAAATTGGAGAGGGTTCAGAGAAGTGCCACAAGAATGATTAAAGAATTAGAAAACCTGCCTGATCATGATAGACTCAAAGAGCTCAATCTATTTAGCTTAACAAAGAGAAGGTTAAGGGATGAATTGATTGCAATCTGTAAGCACCTACATGGGAAATAAATATTTAATAATGGGCTCTTCAATATAGCAGAGAAAGGTATAACATGATCCAATGGCTTGAATTTTAAGCTAGTAAAATTCAGACTAGAAATACGGAATAATTTTTTAATGGTGAGAGTAATTGTTCACTGGAACAATTTACCAATGGTTGTGGTGAATTCTCCATCACTGACCTTTTTTAAATCAAGATCAGATGTTTTCTAAAAGATCTATTCTAGGAATTAATTTGGGGAAGTTCTCTGGCCTGTGTTATATAGGAGGTCAGACTAGATTATCACTGTGGCCCCTTCTTGCCTTAGACTCTATGAAACTGTTCTAAATAATGTTTATTTGATCTCACCATGTCAGTCTTCCTCCCCAGAATGGCAGATGTGCTGTGAACCATTCTATTGTCTTTCCTCCTATCTATTTTATGAGTATAACTTGAAATGGACATTATAACAAACTTTCGTACTGTGTGGACCAAATACTGCACTCAGATGCATGCACACAGCTTTCTTTTAGGCCAATGGTTTTATCCTCACCTAACTAAGGGCAGAAAAATTAAATTTGACTATAAAAATGCATATATAAGTGGCCACAATTTAATGGGGTGACATTAAATTAATGGGGTGGCACCTCTCGTGAGTGCCCCCTGGTGAAGTGCATGTGCCTAAATTATCTCAATTTGTGATGACCCCTGTTGGTGGTTTCTCAGGTGGGTTTTCAGTGACTCAGCCTTCCAGCCAAGTCACACACACCATCTGTATTTGAAACAGAACAGACCCCTTCTAGGGTATACAGTCCACTAGGTGCCTATCCCACAACCCTTCTGTTGGTATCTCTGTAGCCCTCCCTGGGCTCAGCCTTTAACTAGTTCTGGCCCTGGTATGGGGCCATACCTCAAGCGTTTACTCCTTGGAGACACTGTGTTCCTGCAGCCCTCCCTGGGCTCAGTCCTTACTCAGTCCCAGCAGCCAGCCAGGAGCTCCCTCTTGCTCCCACAGTCCCTGCCAGCAACTGTCTTGGGCTCAGTCCCAGCAGCCAGTCAGGAGCACCTTCCTTGCTCCCCCAGTCCCTACCAGCAACTGCTCTGTCCATAGTCCTACTGCTCTAGTCCTGCTGCTCCTTCAGACAGCCAGGAACACAATTCTCACTCCTCCAGCTCTAGGCAGCAACTGGCTGACTCTGGCCCTGAAGGTCCTTTTATGTGAGTTTGCTGGGCCCTGATTGGCTGCTCCGTATGGCCACCCTCATTGGCTGCTTCCCTGCAACCACTTTAGGCCATTTGGAGGACTTCTCTTCTGCTCCTCTCTGGGACAGAGTGTGGCAGGACCCTGAGGCCTCCAACAGTTTTTGTTGTTGTGTTATTGTATTTTGTGTTATTGTATTTTTGCATAATAAAAAGGACAATAAAAAGGGTTTTAATGCAAATCTCTCCCCATATCAAATGGTTTAGTGATTCCAGATTTACTAACCATATCATGTGCCATATCTTAACCCTATTATCCTTATTTATTTATTTATTTACACTTAAGCCATCTGAGAACAGGGGTCCATTGTGCCAGGCATCGCACACACCAAAAAAATAACTATATTGTCCAGTTGCCACAATGGATAGCCTCACACTCACTGATTCTGACTGATTGCAACAAGACAGGTTTTTGTATGTGAAATTTCCTCAGGAACACCTCCCTGTGTATTAAATGTAAATTCATGATGCACTCTCAAGGGTGTGGCAATCCTTGGGTATATATTTCTTGCTGTGGATTATCCACTGGGTTACTACGCTTTGTAGATCCCTGTTTTTCTCTGTCAATTTCTTTTACAATAATTTGTCCTGAATTTAGGACCCATTACTTTGTATCACTGTGAGGTTCCCTTGGTGTTATCTGGACCAGTGATCTGCTAGGTCACTCCAATCCTTGACTGTGGGAGCCAGCCTTACCCTGATCTGCTGTGAGACCCCTCACTCCTGGGCTGTTCACGCACAGCCTGTAGCATGTAAGCTGCTCCTTGGATTGTGCAACCAAATGACACGAGCCATTTCCTGTGCTTATTTCCCTCACTTGAAATAAACAAACAGAAAATAACAAAACTGTGACCTCCTCCTGATGGTTCTTAGCCACTGCACTTAAGACTCATTTAAAATCACAAACATCAGTGCTTACAGTGTGAACTTCACTTGGAGTAACAAGCTGCACATAAACCCTGCTCGCTGCACCACTGTGACATTCCCCTGGTGTTATCTGGACCAGTGATCTGTTAGGTCACTCCAATCCTTGACTCTGGGAGTCAGCCTTACCCTGCTCTGCTGTGAGAACCCCCCTCCTGGGCTGTTCATGCACAGCCTCTGGCATGTAAGCTCCTCCTTGGATTGTGCAACTGAATAACACTAGCCAATATCTCCAGTCCCAGACACAACCCTAGGAACCTCCATCTTGCAGTGTCCAGTTATGCCCGCTGGACACTGCAAGCTTATATGAGTTCATCAATTTAACAAAGAAATTGATATGCACCAGGCTTGTTATCTCAAGGGAAATCTCTGACACGCTTCAAAGCAAATGCACTGCTTCAGGTAGAAAGAACAAACAAATTTATTAGCTACAAAAAAATATTTTTAAGCGATTATAAGTCAAAGCATAACAAGTCAGATCTGGTCAAATGAAATAAAAGCAAGACGCATTCTAAGCTGATCTTAACACTTTCAATGCCCTTACAAACTTAAAT
>NW_020676626.1:0-1058 GCF_002925995.2 Terrapene triunguis
TTGATTCATACAATTACCCAACCCCTGAAGACCATCTACCTGATCCTGCTGGTTATTATTGAACACTTTCCCGTCAACTTTCAGGACAAGATGCAACAAGTTTCCCATACCACAGAAGTGCTCCATGCTTCAGTCTCCACTCTTGATTCCTTCCAAGATCTGTCTAGACGAATCCTCTCCCAAATATGGGAGAAAGTGACCAAGGAGGAGGAACATATGAATGAGCTGCTGGAGTATGTGGTGTACAGTACACCTCTCTGTTGGTTTGTGGGACCCTTCAATGCTTTAAGAGGTAGAACATAAGCAGACTCCACAGAAACTGCAGAATATGGATAAGAAGCCGCACATAACAAGTGACACTATTTAGACTGCATACGTTTGGAAGCTGTTACAGGACAGGACTTCCCAGTGGAGCTAATTTATTTGTAGACCTGTCAAGTTTGTCAAATGAAAGCTTTGATCTTTGTGATCTCAGCTCTGAGATTAGAGCTGAGTCTCAGAATAGCCTGGAAGTAAATAAATAAATCGGGTTCTTTGAAAGTCCCTTTGGAATCATTTAAATACAGGCTGCGGGAGGGGAAAGGGAACTATAAAAAGTCTGACCTTGAGCAAAATTTTTTGGTTAAATGTGTGGCAAACAGAATCAATTTAAAACAGGGAGGTTAATAGAAGTTTAGGAATTTTAGCAGATAGCAAACAGAACGTGCCATTGCATAGTCCTTTACATAAGAACATAAGAACAGCCGTACTGGGTCAGACCAAAGGTCCATCTAGCCCAGTATCCTGTCTTCCGACAGTGGCCAATGCCAGGTGCCCCAGAGGGAATGACCAGAACAGGTAATCATCAAGTGATCCATTTCCTATCACCCATTCCCAGCTTCTGGCAAACAGAAGCTAGGGACACCGTCCCTGTCCATCCTGGCTAATAGTCAGTGATGGACCTATCTTCCATGAACATATCTTGTTCTTTTTTGAACCCTGTTGTAGTTTAAATTCTGTTCCAGTTGTCTACTCTTGTGAGTAGAAAGCTCTTTAAGGGCAACATTGAGATTTGCCCT
>NW_020676627.1:0-1690 GCF_002925995.2 Terrapene triunguis
GCCCGCTCAGGAGTTAATAGAGTTTAAAGCCAGAAGAGTTATAATCTTGCTGAGTCAGGGTCCGTCCACAGTGCAGTGGGAGGGGTGACTGCAGCAGCTCTGAGAACACCAGTGATGCTGCGGCAGCCCAGGCTGGACAGCCTGGCCTGGGTGTGTGCTCCAGCAGGCACCCCGGGCTACCGTGGCTCCATTGCTGTTGCTACCCAAGCTCGCTCGCTCGCTCAGGTATCTTCCCCCCTGCTGCAGTCACACACCGCGATCCCAGGGGCACAGACCTGTAGTCAGCAGCATTGCAAAGCCCCCACTACCAGATCTCTTGTCCAAGTGTCGGTGCCTAGACACTGATCGGTCACCTCTCAGCCTCAGTAAGCTGAATACTTTTAGCTCCTTTAGCCTTGAATTATATGGCTTGTTTTCCAGCCCTGGGTCATTCCTGTGGCCCCCTTTGGCACTCTGCAGTATTTCCACCTCCTCCTCAAAGTGTGGTCACCAGAACTGCCGGTAGTATTCTACTAGTGATCTTACCAGGATCGCGTTCCTATTTCTACTTGATATTCCCCTTTTACACAGCCAAGGATCACATTAGCCCTTTGCACCACAGCCTGGCACCAAGAGCTCCTGTCTGCAATGACCCCGAGTCCTTCTCCGAGTCAGTGCTCTCCCATCCTGTACGTATGACCCCTGTGCTTGGCTCCTGTATTGCCTTGTGTTGGGCTGTGACCATTTAAACAGGCGATTCCGAGCACTCTTAACAGTGACCTGTTCTTCTGAATATTTATCACTCTGCCAACCTTTCTCGTCTGCACGATTTGATAACATCAACTAGAAACTGCCGCACCAGTTGATCTCTCCCTATGACCAAGTACATTCTGAGATCTGCCCGTGAGCCTGGTTTTAATCTAATCATGTGCCCTGATAATTCCACATAGTACAAGCTTTTTCATGAAAATGCCACGCACTACGTCAAATGCCTTGGAGATACCAATGCAGTGACCTTTATCAGCCAGACCTGCAATCCTGTGAAAAAAACAACCACCCAAAACACGCCCCAACTTCCTCGAAACCATGCTGACTGGCAGAGATGATATTTCTGTTTCCTGTGCTGACCAGGGGGGCTGGCCGTGGCCCGGGCAGGGCCTGTCTCTCTCTGGGTGTGTCCCGTGTGTGGCTCAGTGGGGCTGGCCGCAGTCCGGGCAGGGCTTGTCTCTCAGTGGGGCTGGCCGCAGGCAGGGTAGGACCTGTCTTTTAGTGGGGCTGGCTGCGGTCTGGCCAGGGCCTCTCTCCGTGGGGCTGGCTGTGGTCCAGGCAGGGCCTGTCTCTCAGTGGGGCTGGCCGTGGTCCGAGCAGGGCAGGGCCTGTCTCTCAGTGGGGCTGTTCCATGCCACAGGTAAATAAAGAGGGAGACACCCTGGCTTGGGAGAGCGAGTGCCTGTGTGGAGCCACAGCTTGGCAGCGCTCAGTAATAGGAGCAGCTGGCTCTCCCCACCCAGGCCTCAGTTTCCCCTGGGGCTGGGCACGGGCAGGGCCATGGTTTCTGCTGAGCCCCCTTAGTGCCTGGCTGCCCAGCCCCCCTCGGCTGCTCCTGGCTGCAAGTCTCAGAGGGGAGCCGTGTTAGTCGGGATCTGTAAAAAGCGACAAAGAATCCTGTGGCACTTTATAGACTAACAGACATATTGGAGCATAAGCTTTT
>NW_020676628.1:0-1725 GCF_002925995.2 Terrapene triunguis
CCTGGCACCATGGGGCCTGCCGCACGACTGGGGCTCCCAGAAGCGACCGTAACACCCACCGTGAATCACAGTAACACCAGTGACAGTGCAGTGTGGGCATAGCCACACCCCTGCCGGCCCTACGCCCGCGCCAGCTGTCCTCACAGCCCACACGACCCCCAGAACAGTCACGCTCCCCCCAGCCCCACCGAGACAATCCTCCTGCGCCCCGCTCCCACAGAGACCCCCACACACACGGAGACACCTCCATCCTCGCCCCTCAGCCATGGGATCAGCACAGCTCCACGCCTAGTCTGATAACCGCCTGCCCCGGCCACCACCCATCCCGCCACAGCCGGATACAACATCCTCCCCCCGGTGCCGTTGTGTGTCTGCCCATGCCTGGCACACCGCGGATGGCACCACAACAGACAGACAATAGCGATCAAATTCCATCCACCCACCCACAACCCCCTGACTGCCCGGCACACGCCACCCGCCCAGCTCCACCAGGAGCATCCCCCTCAGGACCCCAGAGGCAGTAAACCAACACCCTGCACCGTCGACTCACACCCACAGCCATCCAACCCCGGACAGGTCACGTGCCACACAACGCCAGCAGCCAGGCACTAGGCAGCGCCCGCAGGGATCAGGCCCCGGAGCCCATTGCTGCCCCACGGGAGACGGAGCGAGCAGGACTCCTGGGTTCTGTTCCCTGCGCTGCCAGACTCGCCGGGCGCCCAGGGTCAGCCCCTCTGTGCAATGGGGCAGTGACTGACCCTCAGCCAGGGGGTTCCGGGGGTCGTTGGCAGGAGCCAGGCCCAGGCCCAAGCGACATCCAGGGCTCCCATTCCGTATATCAACATGCCGGCTCCAGCCCCGCAAGCTCTGGGCTCAGGACTTGTCCGTAACCCCCAGCCCCGTTCATGGCAGCGAGCGGCCCCACCAGAGTCAGTAGCCTGGGAACACGCCCGCCCTACGGAGCCAGCTCCCAGGCTCCGGCGCGAGAGGCTGGCTGCCTGCTGGCACCGAGGTTTCTGTCCTGCCCGGGAGGCTCGGCCCTGCAGCGAAGCCTGTGAACCGCGCTGCGAGGGCCATGCTGCGGGGGGCGCTTGGACCTGCCAGGGCTTCCCGCCCCCTGACGCTCTGGGCACAGCCAGGGCTCGGCGTGGGCGGCTCGACCGGACGTGCCAGAGACGGGGAATCGCGAGCCGTTACCAACTGGGCTTTGGGGTCATCCTCAGGGGCAGCATGGGAACACGAGCTGCAGGAGCCGAAGAGACTACTGTCTCCTCCCCCGTGTACCCAGGCCAACCCCATGGGCCACGTCTGGGCTGGAGCGGTAGCTGCTGCCCGGTGCACTGCAGACGTGTGCTCTGCCACAGAGAGCCCAGCAGTCTGCATGGCTCTGCCCAGGCCTTGGAGGGGGATCCGTGAGCCAGCGAGCCGGACGTGGCTGGAGCCCATGGCCGGATGTGCAGGAGTGGGAAGGGAGGGGGAAACCCATCACTTCTCCGGCCGGCCCCAGCCCTGAGCGCTCTGGCCCGTGGGGAGAGGCGAGGGTGCCCGGCCTGCAGCCCGAGTGCTATATTTACCCCCCCGCGGGCCGGGGTCTCGCTCTCTCCCGGCATGTGACACAAGAGCCTGTTGCCCCGTTAGAATCTGAGGGGCTGGCACATTCCACGGCAAAAATAAATCCAAGCAGCGCAGCAGGGAGTGACTGACTGGACAGCTGCAGGGAGCGCA
>NW_020676629.1:0-5732 GCF_002925995.2 Terrapene triunguis
ATGCTGATTTTCAACATCATCTTCATCTTTGGAATTGACAACCCAAATGCCAAGAATAACATTGCTGTTTCCACCAAAAACACCTTACCGGACTCAGACCGGGTAGATCCTCCTGAAAATGCCTCGTGTACTGCTGTAGCTGTCTTGCTGCACTATTTCTTGTTGGCAACATTTATGTGGACAGCGCTCAATTCTGCACATTTGTACTTACTGCTGCTCAAAACCCTGAGGCCCATTCCTGGACACTTCACTTTAATCATGTCAATAATTGGATGGGGTAAGAATTAGAGTCTCATATGCAGAGGGCTTTTCAAAATGTAAGTAGTGCATTCAGTGTAAGCTTTAAACATATTAATCCAATAGACAGAAAATGAAATACAGTCAGTTTCTTTGGGTTCGCTATGTGGTTTAACAGGTAGCTTACAGTTACTTCTAATGTCCTTTTACTGATTCACCTGCAGTTTACCAGCTCAGTCTGCTGTCACTGCATTAACATGGAGATCAGTAGAATTATAGGATATACATGGCATGTTCATTGTCACAGCAACTCCCGTCTGCTGCATACAACCAGAATTTTGGCAATAGCTAAGGGCTTCAAGAATATTGTATCACCTGAAACAAAATTGTTTCTGATAAATGATTGCATACTTGGAGTCAAATTGTGCCCTAGGAAGAGTATGTGAGATTCCCATTGATTTCAATAGGAGCCATTCATCCATCCAAAAGCAAAAATTGGCTTGTATTATTTATTATGTACTACTTCGTAATAAACATTTAGCACATCTTCAGAGCATAGCAATAAGCAGCAATGCTGCAAGATCAAGGGGAACTACTGGGAGAACTGAGGGAGGCAGGGGGTACCCACTGAATAAGACAGGAGTCTCTGGGACTCAGCTTCATTCAGTACAGTATTCTAAAAGTGTGCGTGAATATCTTAGTTGTCTTTGCCTCACTGAGTATGCAGCTGATGTGGGATACAGCTTTCTCGTGGTATCTACTAAATAGTTCTAGATTGTGAAAAGGGGCTAGGATTGCACAGTTGCTGTAAGAGAGCCAACTGCAGCACAGCAGAGGAGTTTGCTTTGCTGCCAGGATGTGGGGCGCCTCTAGAAGGCATGCACAGGAACTGATGCTCCACAGGTAAACTCAGTAAGGTTTGGCCCTGAGCTTCCCATAGATAACTTCCCTACTCAATCCCAAATCCTGCCTTTTCCTCAAGGCCACTATTGCCCCTTAACTGAGTGCAGGACAGATAGAAAATGGGCCTTAACAAGCCTTGAGGGTCTTAGCAGGTAGGTTTCCCCCTTATTTGGGTATTTCTGCAGAAGGGGGTGATCTAGACCTAGGTAATTAAACAATACACTACTGATCTCTCTTGATCTCTCTCTGTGTCTATTAGGAGTGCCTGCTGTAGTGGTTGCTATAACACTTGGAGCTACCTATAGAGAGGGCAAGCAATTAAACTACCGACAGGAAGAGTTGTAAGTAAATGAATGATTACACCACTTGTTTTATTGTATCTTTAATGTGCAGCAACATTAATGCTACCCTGGATTTACTATGGCAGTAATTGTAACTAATTAATGAATCCAGTCCTGGACCTCTTAGTCCTTACCCAAGCAAAACTTCTGTTAAACTCAGCTGGAGTTTTGCCTAAGTAAGGACTTCAGGCTTTGGTCCTTTGTTAACAAATGCTGATTAAAGCACTGGCCAAAATTTGCCTTGAATGCTCAGGCACAACTCCTCATTGACTTCAGCGGCAACTGTGCATGCTCTCAGCCCCTTTGAAATTCAGGCCACTTATTTAGGTGCCTAAATAGGGATTTAAGTGCTTAAATTTAGGCATGTAGATTTTTAAATTTTGGCCTACATCACTAATGTCCACAATTACCCTATATTATTTGGTACCTGCTTTCTATATGACTGCAGCCACACCATAATAGGCTGTCTTATAAAATATGCTGGGCTGGGCACAGTCTGTGATTGGTTCTAGTGGACCGTAAGTATGTAATCAGAGGTAGATTCTTTCAAGTGAGATGTAAAAACAAAACCCTTTCCACCTGGATCACTAAATATCCCATGGTGCTTTTGTCAAGATTTAGGGAGTATTAATGTTCTTATCTGAGATTACTGTTTGTTAAACAAAAACACGACAGTTATACTGTAACCTCCTCCTCCCTTCCTTGGCCCCACTTATCTGTTTCAGCTGCTGCCTCTTTCATCTTGCCATGAACATAGATTGTAAACTTTCTGGGGCAGGGGCTGTCTTTATACTACATGTATGTACAATCCCAAGTACAGTGGGGCTCTCTGATCCTTGATTGAAGGTTCCGAGGCTCTATTCTAATACAGACATAATAATAATAATAATAAACTCCCATGTCCTGGTCAGATTCCAGTTTGGATAATTACATTCTGTCTCCCCCAAATTCTCCTGTGCCGTTTCAGTTTGCTAACCTATTCTTCACTTCTCCTGGGGAGAAAAAAATTAAAAATAGCTTTATTAGTGCTGAATGTCTACAGTGCCCCATTCTAGATATGGCTGCGTTTCACTAGTGGGTGAGTGATGTCTATAAAGTCCTCTGGGATCCTTCAGGATGAAAGGTGGTGTATTATGTTATGGTTATGCATTTATAATATGTCTGCCAAATCTGTTGAAATGGTCTCTCTTTATGTTTAAGTTGCTGGCTTGCAGTCCTGGATGACAAAGGGGAAGTGAGCATAAAAAAGCCCATGATATGGGCATTCCTTTTGGTAGTGGCAGTCATCCTTCTGTTTAACATTATCATCTTTGTCAAGATCACTGTCTTTGTTATGTGGAAGGAGAACACAAATCTGACAAGGTGAGGGGATGGAAGAGAACTCAGAGCATTTAGAATATGAATATATGTTTTCTCTCATATGACATGGACTCAAAGGTTTGACAGAAGGCTCTTTCATTTAAAAAAAATATATTTTCAAAGAAACTAGAATATCACAGAGTGCAATAGCCCTCACTATAAGAACATAAGAACATAAGAACGGCCGTACCGGGTCAGACCAAAGGTCCATCTAGCCCAGTATCCTGTCTACTGACAGTGGCCAATGCCAGGTGCCCCAGAGGGAGTGAACCTAACAGGTAATGATCAAGTGATCTCTCTCCTGCCATCCATCTCCACCCTCTGACAAACAGAGGCTAGGGTCACCATTCTTTACCCATCTTGGCTAATAGTCATTAATGGACTTAACCACCATGAATTTATCCAGTTCTCTTTTAAACGCTGTTATAGTCCTAGCCTTCATAACCTCCTCAGGTAAGGAGTTCCACAAGTTGACTGTGCGCTGCGTGAAGAAGAACTTCCTTTGATTTGTTTTAAACCTGCTGCCTATTAATTTCATTTGGTGACCCCTAGTTCTTGTATTATGGGAATAAGTAAATAACTTTTCCTTATCTACTTTCTCCACATCACTCATGATTTTATATACCTCTATCATATCCCCCCTTAGTCTCCTCTTTTCCAAGCTGAAGAGTCCTAGCCTCTTTAATCTCTCCTCATATGGGACGCGTTCCAAACCCCTAATCATTTTAGTTGCCCTTTTCTGAACCTTTTCTAGTGCCAGTATATCTTTTTTGAGATGAGGAGACCACATCTGTACGCAGTATTCGAGATGAGGGCGAACTATTGATTTATATAAGGGCAATTATATATTCTCAGTCTTATTCTCCATCCCCTTTTTAATGATTCCTAACATCCTGTTTGCTTTTTTGACCGCCTCTGCACACTGCGTGGACATCTTCAGAGAACTATCCACGATGACTCCAAGATCTTTTTCCTGACTTGTTGTAGCTAAATTAGCCCCCATCATATTGTATGTATAGTTGGGGTTATTTTTTCCAATGTGCATTACTTTACATTTATCCACATTAAATTTCATTTGCCATTTTGTTGCCCAATCACTTAGTTTTGTGAGATCTTTTTGAAGTTCTTCACAGTCTGCTTTGGTCTTAACTATCTTTAGCAGTTTAGTATCATCTGCAAACTTTGCCACCTCACCGTTTACCCCTTTCTTCAGATCATTTATGAATAAGTTGAATAGGATCGGTCCGAGGACTGACCCTTGGGGAACACCACTAGTTACCCCTCTCCATTCTGAGAATTTACCATTAATTCCTACCCTTTGTTCCCTGTCTTTTAACCAGTTCTCAGTCCATGAAAGGACCTTCCCTTTTATCCCATGACAGCTTAATTTACGTAAGAGCCTTTGGTGAGGGACCTTGTCAAAGACTTTCTGGAAATCTAAGTACACTATGTCCACTGGATCCCCCTTGTCCACATGTTTGTTGACCCCTTCAGAGAACTCTAATAGATTAGTAAGACACGATTTCCCTTTACAGAAACCATGTTGACTATTGCTCAACAGTTTATGTTTTTCTCTGTGTCTGACAATTTTATTCTTAGCTATTGTTTCGACTAATTTGCCCGGTACCGACATTAGACTTACCGGTCCGTAATTGCCGGGATCACCTCTAGAGCCCTTTTTAAATATTGGCGTTACATTAGCTAACTTCCAGTCATTGGGTACAGAAGCCGATTTAAAGGACAGGTTACAAACCTTAGTTAATAGTTCCGCAACTGCACATTTGAGTTCTTTCAGAACTCTTGGGTGAATGCCATCTGGTCCCGGTGACTTGTTAATGTTAAGTTTATCAATTAATTCCAAAACCTCCTCTAGTGACACTTCAATCTGTGACAGTTCCTCAGATTTGTCACCTATGAAAGCCGGCTCAGGTTTGGGAATCTCCCTAACATCCTCAGCCGTGAAGAGTGAAGCAAAGAATCCATTTAGTTTCTCTGCAATGACTTTATCGTCTTTAAGTGCTCCTTTTGTATCTCAATCATCAAGGGGCCCCACTGGTTGTTTAGCAGGCTTCCTGCTTCTGATGTACTTAAAAAACATTTTGTTATTACCTTTGGAATTTTTGGCTAGCCGTTCTTCAAACTCCTCTTTGGCTTTCCTTATTTCATTCTTGCACTTAATTTGGCAGTGTTTATGCTCCTTTCTATTTGCCTCACAAGGATTTGACTTCCACTTTTTAAAGGAAGTCTTTTTATCTCTCACTGCTTCTTTTACATGGTTGTTAAGCCACGGTGGCTCTTTTTTAGTTCTTTTACTGTGTTTCTTAATTTGGGGTATACATTGAAGTTGGGCCTCTATTATGGTGTCTTTAAAAAGCGTCCATGCAGCTTGCAGGGATTTCACTTTAGTCACTGTACCTTTTAACTTCTGTTTAACTAACCTCCTCATTTTTGCATAGTTCCCCCTTTTGAAATTAAATGCCACAGTGTTGGGCTGTTGAGATGTTCTTCCCACCACAGGGATGTTGAATGCTATTGTATTATGGTCACTATTTCCAAGCAGTCCTGTTATAGTTACCTCTTGGACCAGCTCCTGTGCTCCACTCAGGACTAAATCTAGAGTTGCCTCTCCCCTTGTGGGTTCCCGTACCAGCAGCTCGATGAAGCAGTCATTTAAAGTATCAACAAATTTTATCTCTGCATTTCGTCCTGAAGTTAAATGTTCCCAGTCAATATGGGGATAATTGAAATCCCCCACTATTATTGAGTTCTTAATTTTGATAGCCTCTCTAATTTCCCTTAGCATTTCATCATCACTATCACTGTCCTGGTCAGGTGGTTGATAGTAGATCCCTAATGTTTTATTCTTATTAGAGCATGAAATTTCTATCCATA
>NW_020676630.1:0-1241 GCF_002925995.2 Terrapene triunguis
TGCAGAACTGGAATTAGTTTGCAAACTGGACACCATCAGATTAGGCCCGGTGGGCCAGCCTCTATTCCACCCTGGTCCCGAGGCCCGCCGGGGATATCAGCTGATGGCTCCTTCATGGGGCCGTGAGCACGGGCGTGTACTTGGCGCGGTTTACCCCTGTCCCAGATACCTGTCCTTTCTGCGGCGTGAGGGAGACCCTGGCTCACATTTACTTAGAGTGTGCCAGGTTGCAGCCCCTACACCGGCTCCATGTTGCGTTTTTGGTTATACTTTTCCCCTCACCTTCTCATTTATGCACTCCCTATCCGTGGCCCCACAAAGTCACAGGACCTCCTGGTCAACTTCCTCTTGGCCCTGGCTAAACAGGCCATCTATAAAACCAGGGAGAGGAGGTTGGCCGATGGAGGTTCCTGTGACTGTGGGGCCTGTTTCCGATCCTATGTCCGTTCACGTATCCGGGCAGAGTTCCTCTGGGTGGCGTCCACTGGCTCCCTTGACACCTTTGAGGAGCAGTGGGCGCTGTCCGGGGTTCTCTGCTCGGTGTCCCAGTCAGGTTCCCTTCTTTTGACCCTTTGACCGCACTCCTGTTCCTGTTTTTACATTAGTTTAAAAAAAAACAAAAAAACAAACCATCAGATTAGGCCTGAATAAAGACTGGGAGTGGTTGGGTCATTACAAAACCTAAACCTAATTTCCCCAATACTAATTTCCCCCTACTGTTACTCACACCTTCTTGCCAACTGTCTGGAATGGGCCACTCTCTTACCACTTCAAAAGTTATTTTTCCTCCTTTGGTATCCTACTGTTAATTGTAAAAAGCAACAAAGAGTCCTGTGCAGGGCCAACTCTAACTTTTTTGCTGCCCCAGGCAAAAAAGAAGAGCACCGCCCCGCCGTAACACCCCCACCCCCAAGCACAGCCCCGGGCCGCCCCCCCCCCCCCCGCGGGCCTCCCCACCCCCCCCCCCCCCCCCGCCAGCGCTGCGCCGCACCGCCCAAACCCCTGGAGCGCCGGGCCGGGCTGCCCAAACCCCCAGAGCGCTGGGCTGGGCCGCCCAAACCCCCGAGCACCGCGCCAGGCCGCCCAAGCCACCCAAGTGCCAGGCCGGGCCGGGCCGCGCCACCCAAACCCCGCCCCCCCCAGCGCCGCACTGTCGAAGCCCCCGCCCCCCCCACCGCCACGCCACCGAAAGAAAAAAAAACCCTCGAGCGCCGCCCCGCGAACAAAAACAAAAACACCGC
>NW_020676631.1:0-3166 GCF_002925995.2 Terrapene triunguis
GGGGGGGGATTGTAGGGAAGAGTTGCAGACCAAGGTGTATGAGCAAGCATCTCAAACAGGTGATTAAGAGAAAGCATAAAACCTACAAAAATGGAAGATGGGATAGATCAGCAAGGAAAGCTACCTCTTGGAGGTCAGGAAGTGTAGGGGGAAAGTGAGAACTGCCAAAAACCAAGAAGAATTGGACGTTGCAAAGGGAATTAAAACCAACAATAAAATAATAGGCATACAAATAAAAAAAAAAAGGAAAGAAAAAGTGGGACCGCTAAACACTGAGGAAGGGATGGAGAATAAAGATAATCCAGGCATGGCCCAACACCTATACAAATACTTTGTCTCAGTTTTTAATGAGGCTAATGAAGATCTTAGGGGGAGTGGCAGGGTGGCTAATGGGAACAAGGATATGGAGGTAGAAATTATCACATCAGATGAGGAAGTCAAACTTAATAGGACTAAATCGGAAGGCGTGGATAGTCTCCATCCAAGAACATTAAAGGAACTGGCACATGAAATTGCAAGCCCAAGGGCAAGGATTTTTAATGAATCTATAAACTCAGGGGTTATAATTTATGACTGGAGAATTGTTAATATAGTTCCTATTTTTAAGAAAAGGAAAAAAGTGATTCCGGAAACTACAGGCCTGTTAGTTTGACCTCAATTGTGTGCAAAGTCTTGGAACAACTTTTGAAAGAAAAAGTAGTTAAGGATGTAGAGGTTAACAGTAATTAGGATAAAATACAACATGGCTTTACAATAGGCAAATCATGCTAAACCAACCTACTCTCCTTCTTCAAGAAGATGCCTGATTTTTTTAGACAAAGGAAAAGCAGTAGATCTAATCTACCTGGATTTCGGTAAGGCATTTGATTCAGTTCCACATAGGAAATTATTAGTTAAATTGAAGATGGAGATTAATATGAGAATTGAAAGCTGGATAGGGAACTGCTTAAAGGGGAGACAATAATGGGTCATACTGAAAGGTGAGCTGTCAGGCTGGAGGGAGGTTACTAGTGGAGTTCCTCAGGGATCAGTCTTGAGACCAATCTTATTTAACATTTTTATTACTGACCTTACACAAAAACTGGGAGTGTTCTAATAAAATTTGCAGATGACAAAGTTGGGAGGTATTGCCAATACAGGTGGAGGACCAGAATATCATACAAGAAGATCTGGATGACCTTATAAACTGGAGTAACAGAAATGTAACCCCCAAGGAGATGACATAGATTCTTGGGAGTCTGTCTGCTGGCAGCTCAGGGAGAGGCACACTGTCCCTGGTAAGGAGGGGGAGCCAAGGCAGACTCAGAGTCTGCCTGACAACGAATAGGGAGTTACAGGCCCTCCCAGGGAGAAGCCATTTTGTAGGAGTCTGGAGCCAGCCAAGGGAAGGGCAGGACTGGCTGTGTGGGGAGCTAGTGAGTCCCAGGCCTGCATGCAGGGTTCCCCCTGAGAACAGGCCTCTAGGGACCTGACAGCAGATCCCTCAGCTGGGTTTTTCCTTCCCCACTGATGATTCCCAATTGGTAGCGTTTGCTGGGAAATTTCCCCAGCCAGGCTGAGTTTGCACTCCAGCTCCCTAGGGGAGACCAGTCACCACCTGGTCAGCTCTGCTCTGGCTGCTAGTCCAGGGAAGCAGCCTGCGGAGTGTGTGACTGGAGGCTGGGCTAGGAGGCTACAGTTGGATGTTAGTGTAGTTGTATAACCTACACCATGAGCCCAGCACCCCTTTGGGGTGAGGGGAAATCCTGGGACCGACGCCGCCTGATTCCTGACTGAGGAGAATACCTGCCAGCGGACAGCAGCCCCTCTGCAGTGACTGAGGGATCCAGCGTCATCTTCGAACCTGAGGATCATTCATGGAGTTTGTGAGTGCACCGTCTTTTAGTTAGTTACTCAGGGAATTTGTTTTGGGGGCCCCCTACTCCCTGAACTGTGTCCTCAAACCAGGGAGTAAGGGTTTGAGGATTTTACAACCTGCTGCATATTACACCTGTGAAGGGATTTACCACCTCCTTCCACTTGTGAGTTCTTTGGGCTGTACTGAACCCAGTCAGCCGCACTGCTAAACCACTGCAGAGAAGAATTTTGTGGTTATAGGTCATCAAGGGCCCCAGCAAAGTACGTGTACCAACGGGACACTAATTTTACATTTGCTACATCAAGTCACAGGTATTTTCAGTGTGGGCACCGGTGACCCTAAAAATAGTGTTTCACCCTGTTATGTTGTATTTGTCTCCTGTTTAATATAATTATTGTGTTGAATATATTTTTATGTGTTTGTGTTATTTCTTGGAAGTCTCCTACTATCTGGCAAGTAAGTGGGGATTACTCTGTAGGCAGAATTTTCCGCCCAAGCTGCCCTGGTGACCCTGCCAGGAAGGAGCGAGGCGGGTGGAGACACCGCCAATGATTTCATAGAAAAAAAAGAAAGAAGATACACCCTGCTGATTGGGTGGCAGGATCCAAAAGAACCCAGACCTGTCCATCAAAACCTGTACACAGATTGGCATTAATGGAGGTAACCAGGTGGAGAGGGGCGCTACACTAGAGTAACAGAAATGGGTTGAAATTTAATAGTGCCAATGTGATGTAGCTGTGAAAAAAACTAATTCAGATCTAGGATGCATCAGCCGAGGTATTTCCAATAGAGACAGGGAAGCGTTAGTACTATTATACAAGGCACTGGTGACACCTCATCTGGAATACTGTGGGCAGTTCTGGTCTCGCAGGTTTAAGAAAGATTAATTTAAACTGGAACAGGTGCTGAGAAGGGCTACTAGGATGATCACAGGAATGGAAAAACCTACCTTACAAGAGGAGACTCAAAGAGTTTGGCTTGTTTAGCTTAACTAAAAGAAGGTTGAGGGAAGATATGATTGCGCTCTATAAATACACCAGATGGATATATACCAGGGAGGCCGAGAAGTTATTTAAGTTAAGTGCCAATGTGGACCCAAGAACAAATGGATAAAAACTGGCCATCAAGTTTAGGCTTGAAATTAGATGATGGTTTCTAACCATCAGAGGAGTGAATTTCTGGAACAGCCTTCCAAGGGGAGCAGTGGGGGCAAAAAACCTACTGGCTTCAAGACTGAGCTTGATAAGTTTATGGAGGGGATGTGTCATAACTATGAAGGGAAGGGTAACAGCTCTCTGTGTACAGAGA
>NW_020676632.1:0-3111 GCF_002925995.2 Terrapene triunguis
GCGGATACAGACTAACACGGCTGCTACTCTGAAACCTTCTAATACTTGGTGGGAGTTGCTGAGCCTTGGTCTAAATTTTAAGCATAGATTAATATAGCTCAGTGGTTCTCAAACTTCATTGCATCATGACCCCCTTCTGACAACAAAAATTACTACATGACCCCAGGAGGGGGCACTGAAGACAGAGCCTGCCTGAGCCCCGCCACCCCAGACTTCTGCCCTGGGCAGGGGGCATGTAACCTCAGCCCTGAGCGGTGGGGCCTGGGCTTGGGCTTCAGACTTGGTAGGGCCCAGGGCCAACATCAGCCTTGGTGACCCCATTAAAATGGGGTCCCAACCCACTTTGGGGTCCCAACCCACAGTTTGAGAATCCCCTGATCTAGCTACATCACTCAGGGGTGTGGAAAATTCACATCCCTGAGCACCCTAGCATAGGCAGCAAGTTATATAGACCTGTGGTGCCCATGCTCCACCAATGTTTGGGCTTATATTTTCAGAGCCGTCCCGTCCAGGTGGTGCCCATCTCTGTTTGGACCCATTCTGGGCACCACCAAAAATTATACAAACTTGGCACCCATGCACCCTAGTTAAGCCAACCTAACCCCCGGTGTCCCACTCATTACTGCCGCTTGGGGAGGTGGATTATCTACATCCATGGAAAACCCCTTCCGTCAACATAGGAAGCGTCTGTCAGTGACTGGAATTGGGTGGTCATCCGTAGTGGGCAGAGCTGGTGTCAGAGGCCAGTGTCAGAACCAAGAGTCAGAACTGGGTTACCAGGAGTGAGGTGGGGCAGGGGTTGGGAACAGCAGGGGCAGGAGTTATCTCAGCCACGGGCATTGGGCAAATGCTTTGAAAAGCAGCCCACTTGAACCGCCTGCTGCTGCTGGGCTTGAGAGCCGGTCTGTTGACTCTTCCCATCTCTCAGGCAGCCTATTGCAGGCCAGCTGCACTTATTAGGTTGCCTGGAGACTGACTCCACTGCAGGCCCTGATTCTCTCACCAGCAGAAGTTAGTCCAATAAAAGATATTACCTCACCCACCTTGTCTCTCTCATGTTACTTTTTAGACTGAGTTGCTCCTATTCAGACTGAGCTGTGTTAATACTGCTGTGGAAACAGAACAGTGTCTTAAGGAATCCTCTCTGCTGAGTTGCAGCCTGTGATGCTTAATATGGTTCTGGAGGGGGTGGTAGAGCCTGTCCTGGGCCTCCTGTCCTCGCAGGCTAATGAAGGCTAATGCATTGTGAGTTGAGATTGTCACTGTTGTCCTAGGCAAGGTCAGGGCACCAGTTGGTCTTAAAGAAACCATTGTGTATTTTATGTAACAGGGTTTTATAAATATGATCTCACCACCCTGCTGGGGTGAGGAAAAATTGTTTGTTCAGTCAACCCTGGACTTCCCTACTCTGCTCCATTAATGGACTTCAACCCTTTCCTAGAACCATCGTGCCTTCATGGAATGAGAGGAATTGAAACTCCTTGCTTATACTCCTTGCTTATACCACCAAAGCAGTCTAACCCTGTCCTGCAGGGGCCATCCTGCTGGGAGCAAGAGAGAAGTCCCACTCCCACTTGGGGAGGGTGAGTTAAGTCACAATTTGCTTGAGGAGAAACACATGTTCTCTGTGCAAGTCCCTGTGCCTAAGCCAGGAAGCATTAGCTCACACTTAAATGATATCAGGTCTGTCTGGGTTCCCTATGGCACAATGACTATGTTATGTAAATAAATAAACTAGCAAACCATCACATGACAATGGGATGGCTCCACCTTGACAAGGTGGGTTATGAGAGAGACAAGGCAGGTGAGGTAATGTCTTTTATTGGACCAAGGTCTGTTGGTGACAGAGACAAGCTTTTGAAAAATAAAAGATATTACCTCACCTAGCTTGTCTCTCTAGTATTTGGGAACAACATGGCCACAACGCAATGGTGGACTATTATCTCTGTGGGCAAAGAACTAGGCTGATGTGGTACTTTAAGGTAATGATAACTCTAGCTTTTCAGCCATCTCATTGTTTAAATGAAAAGTCATTTCAAGTTGGATGCCAGTTTAGTGAGACTGCAAGCTGACCAGTACAAGCGGGGAGGAGGGAAAGTAGGTTTTTGCCCTTTTGGGCTCTTTGTAGAAGGTCTAAAAGTTGTGTTTGTTTAAACTCTGCTTGTGTTTTTATCTTTAGGAATTTTAAGAATGCAAAAGCTCATTTTGCCTGTTCTGATGAAGGACTCCTTGGATCACTCAGAACTGAGCAGAGAAAGTTTTTAGCCCTTGGCTGAAGGGAAATAGGTGTTAAATCTGTCACAGTGTTGCAGTTAAATAGGTGTCAACGAAAGCAGCTGTGTGTGTGTGTGATGTCATAATCCTGTCAGTTCCCCAGAGAATATGACCGAATAGAGAAGACCTGAATTTCCAAGGGGAAAAGAATTGTAAGGTGTGGATTTTCAGGCCTTCTTTAGCCAATGTAGAGAAGCAAAATAGGGCACAAGCCCAGGTTTATCACTCATTTTCAGGTCACCTTGAAATAAAAGCAAAAGAAAGCCCCTCTTCTCTCAACGCTGTGGGAGAAGATGGAAAGGGCCATTTTGCTTTGAAGAATGGTTTATGAGTTCTCTTATCTTGGGCCTTGGCTACACTCGGGACTTCACAGCGCTGCCGTGCGCGAGTGTAGTCGCGCCGCCAGCACTGCGAGAGAGCTCTCGCAGCACTGTATGTACTTCACCTCTCCGAGGGGAATAGCTTGCAGCGCTGTGAGCAAGCGTGCAGCGCTACAGGCTCTGATTACACTGGCACTTTACAGCGCTGTACTTGCTGCGCTCAGGGGGGTGTTTTTTCACACCCCTGAGCGCAGCAAGTTGCAGCGCTGTACAGCGCCAGTGTAGCCAAGGCCTCAGTGTTAATACACAATGGGTACGTCTACACTGCAATGTAAGCCCAGTGTTAGTAGAACTTGAGTGCAGACCTTGGGGTCGTTAACCTAGTGCAGGGGTTGGCAACCTACGGCACGCGTGCCAAACACGGCATGCGAGCCGATTCTGAGTGGCACGCTGCCTGCCCAGTGAGAGGAGGGGGCGGAGGGGCCGGAAAGCGCCACGCTGGGGGAAGAAGGGGGAG
>NW_020676633.1:0-2496 GCF_002925995.2 Terrapene triunguis
GGGGGGGGAGGGGATCTACACAGAGCCACAAAGAACCCCACCCTTTCCCCTCCAGCCCCAACACCTCCCCTGCCACTCACTGTGTGCACTTGGCCCCATGGGCGCCTTTCCCCAAGCACTCTGCTGGCTTAGGGGCCGTGGCTCCAATTGGACCCCATGGTGGGGGTCTGGCTGGCTCTGGGGGGCAAGGAACGGAACATGGGCTCTCCGTCCCCCAGCCTTGCCTGGTTTCACACAACCTCACGGATTATATAACCCCAGCCCTCTGGCCTGTATCAACATGGGAGCTGCGCAATCAGCTACACAGGGGATTTCAGAGCTTCAGTGCTGGGAGCCAGGACGCCTGGGTTCTCTCCCCAGCTCTGGGAGGAGAGTGGGGGCTGGTGGTTAGAGCAGGGGGGCTGGGAGGCAGGACCCCTGGGTTCTCTCCCCAGCTCTGGGAGGAGAGTGGGGGCTGGTGGGTTAGAGCAGGGCGGGCTGGGAGCCAGTGGGTTAGAGCAGGGGGGGCTGGGAGCCAGGACTCCTGGGTTCCATCCTTGGCTCTGGGACAAGGCTCCCAGGAAGGAGTCTGACATCCGTAAGAGAAACCAGTTTGTCTCCCCCAGGCCTGGCAGATCGAGACAGGCTGAGTCCTGCCGGCTGACACCCAAATTTACCTGGCGGGAGTTTCCCTTGGGAACTTTGTTCCCACGAGAGCCGGGCAGGGCGCTGCAGCAGGTCGGGTTTGAAAACCAGAAACAGTTTAAAAAAAAATAAGGTTAATTCGAAAGGCCCCGTGACCCCACTCCCTGCCCCCCTGGAACCAGCCAGTTCTCACCTTGGGCACAGATGGGAGCCAGCCCCCCTATAGGGGAAGGGTCCCACGTCCCCCGGAGCTAGCCAGCCCCCCTTGTTCAGGGCTATCCCTTCTCTCCATACATCCCCCAGCTGCTCTGTCACCAGTGGTGCTCGGGGCCCTCAGGCAGTTTGTGGAAGAGGGACTGGACCTAAGTAACGGCCCCAACACACCCCAGAGCTGGGTGCAAAGTTCACAGGCCCTGATAAGGAGAGCTGCTCCCTGGAGGTCAGCGCAGGGGAGCAGAGGGGGCAGGGCAGGCAGCCATTGAAGGGTTAATTGGCCCCAGATCTCTGTCTTCCCCCTACCCCTTCCCTAGCTGACAGGCCCACAAGCGGGGGCCCCAGGGGCTTGTTCAAATCCACCATCGGCCTGTGGGATTCCAGCATTCACGTGGGAACAGTCAGCATAGGCCAGCAGCAGGCTGGGAGCCAGGACTCCTGGGTTCTCTCCCTGGCTCTGGGAGGGGAGTGGGGGGCTGGTGGTTAGAGCAGGAGGGGCTGGGAGACAGGACTCCTGGGTTCTCTCCCTGGCTCTGGGAGGGGAGTGGGGTCTAGTGGGTTCAAGCAGTGGGGGATGGTAGCAGCTGTCCTGCCCAGATGTCCCACCTCCATGCCTCAGTTTCCCTCACTGTGTAACAGGAATGAGGATCCTGACTCCACTCCCCAGGGCAAAAGAGTTTACGAGGCTCAACAAATTAACCCCCATTAATTGCTTTGAGATCCTGGACTGAAAGCACCAGCAGAGAGTCCTGCAATCAGCTGTCTCCCCACCCCAAGCCAAGCCAGAGCCATTGGGGTCACTAGTGCTGAGCTCTCAGCCCCCCCCACTGCCTGAGGAACCCCACAGAGCAAGGCAGGGGGGCCCCAGAAAACTCCCCCAGTGTCTGCACAAACCCTCCTCTTGCTAGGTAACAGCAAAGGGAGCCCTTTTATAGCCCTGCCCCCTTCCCAGCATGCCTCACTGCCCAGCCTACAACCCTGGGGACTACATCTCCCACAATTCCTTTCTGCCAGGGCTGTAGCCTTAAAGGGGCAGCACCCCTTATTGGAGGGGGTGTCTGGGGATGGCTCTATCCCAGCCCCATGGAGTTCACCAGGCAGAAAGACCTTTCCCACTCCAGCTGGGACGGAGCCCCGTCAGCATTGCGCCTGGCTCTGGGGTGGTGTGCAGCTGGCTGGGCCTGTTTGCAGTGGTCAGGGTGGGTGGGGACAGAGCGAGGGGTGGGAGTCCCTTTTTTAAGCGGGGATGCTGTGGCTCACCCCTCCCTGGAGAGGAGGGAAGGGAAGAGGGAAGAACTAGCAGGACTGGATGAAGGAAGGATGGGGGACAAGTTTGGCTCTGCGGGGTGCGGGGAGGGATGGAAGCCGATTTTCCTTCCCTCTCACCGTTCTTTGGGCCAGGGCCACGTGTAGGCGCCTGCGGCTGTTCCTAGGGGGGAGTCGAGGGGGCCTGAGGGCGTGGGGAAGGAGAGCGCCCACAACCCCCCAGCTGCAAAGCCGGAGAATAGGCTGGGAAAAGAGTGAGGGAGCAGCGCCCCCTGGTGGGAAACTGCAGTAACAGGCTGGCCCCCTGGGCCCAGACAGCCTGGGGTCCTGCCCTGCAACCTCAGCCGCCCGGGCCCCTCTACCCCGGCCTCCCGCCCTGCCCGAGCCGCCCGG
>NW_020676634.1:0-5864 GCF_002925995.2 Terrapene triunguis
TATCTACATTTTCTCCATCCTCATCTTCCTCGTACCCCGAACCCGCTTCCCTGTGTGTTTCTCCAGTGAGGGAGTCATAGCACATGGTTGGGGTAGTGGTGGCTGCACCCCCTAGAATGGCATGTAGTTCATCATAGAAGCGGCATGTTTGCGGCTCTGCCCCGGACCTTCCGTTTGCTTCTCTGGCTTTGTGGTAGGCTTGCCTTAGCTCCTTAATTTTCACGCGGCACTGCTGTGCGTCCCTGTTATGGCCTCTGTCCTTCATGGCCTTGGAGACCTTTTCTAATATTTTGCCATTTCGTTTACTGCTTCGGAGTTCAGCCAGCAGTGATTCGTCTCCCCATATGGCTAGCAGATCCCGTACCTCTTGTTCTGTCCATGCTGGAGCTCTTTTGCGATCCTGGGACTCCATCATGGTTACCTGTGCTGATGAGCTCTGCGTGGTCACCTGTGCTCTCCATGCTCAGCAAACAGGAAATGAAATTCAAACGTTCGCGGGGCTTTTCCTGTCTACCTGGCCAGTGCATCTGAGTTGAGAGTGCTGTCCAGAGCGGTCACAATGAAACACTGTGGGATAGCTCCCGGAGGCCAATAACGTCGAATTCCCTCCACACTACCCCAATTCCGACCCCCTAAGGCCGATTTTATCGCTAATCCCCTCGTCGGAGGTGGAGTAAAGAAACCGGCTTAAAGGGCCCTTTAAGTCGAAAGAAAGGGCTTCGTCGTGTGAACGTGTCCAGGCTTAATTCGATTTAACGCGGCTAAAGTCGACCTAAACTCGTAGTGTAGACCTGGCCAAGGGTATGTCTACACTACGAAATTAGGTCGAATTTATAGAAGCCGGTTTTATAGAAATCGGTTTTATACAGTCGATTGTGTGTGTCCCCACATAAAATGCTCTAAGTGCATTAAATCAGCGGACCGCGTCCACAGTACCGAGGCTAGCGTCGACTTCCAGAGCGTTGCACTGTGGGTAGCTATCCCACAGTTCCCACAGTCTCCGCCGCCCATTGGAATTCTGGGTTGAGATCCCAATGCCTGATGATGCAAAAAGAGTGTCGCGAGGGGTTCTGGGTACATGTCGTCAGGCCCCTCCCCCTCCATCAGAGCAACGGCAGACAATCAATTCGTGCCTTTTTACCTGGGTTACCTGTGCAGAAAACATACCACGGCAAGCATGGAGCCCGCTCAGCTCAGCTCTGCTCACCGTCACCATATGTCCTCTGGGTGCCGGCAGACGTGGTACTGCATTGCTACACAGCAGCAGCTAATTGCCTTTTGGCAGTAGACGGTGCAGTATGACTGGTAACTGTCATCGGCTATCTGGGTGCTGGCAGACGTGGGGCTGCATTGCTACAGAGCAGCAGCTCCTTGCCTTTTGGCAGTGGATGATGTATTAAGACTGGTATCCGTCGTCGTCGTACTTCTCAGTGAGTTCGGTCAGCGGCACCTGGGCAGACATGTTTTGTCTCCTGGAGACTCAGTCCTGCCAGCAGTCCTATTGAACCGTCTTGACGATGATGGCTAGCAATCGTAATACAGCATTTTCTGCCAAGCACCCAGAAGATGCCGATGGCTATCAGTCATGTTGCACCGTCTGCTGCCAGCTTAAGATATAAAAAATAGATGGACCAGATTTGTTCTGTATTCATTTGCTTCCCCCTTCCTCCGTGAAATCAACGGCCTGCTAAACCCAGGGTTTTGAGTTCAATCTTTGGGGGGGCCATTCTGTGTGACAGTTGTTTGTGTTTCTCCCTGATGCACAGCCACCTTTGTTGATTTTAATTCCCTGTAAGCCATGTCGTCACTCGCCCTTCCCTCCCTCCCTCTGTCAGACACTAGTTTCGCGCCTTTTTTCAGACCAGACGCCATAGCACTGGGATCATGGGGCCGCTCAGATCACCGCGGCAATTATGAGCACTATGAACACCACGCGCATTGTCCTGGAGTATATGCAGAGCCAGAACATGCCAAAGCAAAACCAGGCGAGGAGGCGATTGCAGCGATTGCAGTGCAGCAACGAGGGTGATGAGGAAATTGACATGGACATAGACCTCTCACAAAGTACAGGCCCCAGCAACTTGCAAATCATGGTGTTACTGGGGCAGGTTCCTGGCGTGGAACGCCGATTCTGGGCCTGGGAAACAAGCATAGACTGGTGGGACCGCATCGCGTTGCAGGTGTGGGACGATTCCCAGTGGCTGCGAAACTTTCGCATGCGTAAGGGCACTTTCATGGAACTTTGTGACTTGCTTTCCCCTGCCCTGAAGCGCCAGAATACCAGGATGAGAGCAGGCCTCACAGTTGAGAAGCGAGTGGCGATAGCCCTGTGGAAGCTTGCAACGCCAGACAGCTACCAGTCAGTCGGGAATCAATTTGGAGTGGGCAAATCTACTGTGGGGGCTGCTGTGATCCAAGTAGCCAACGCAATCAAAGACCTGGTGATATCAAGGGTAGTGACTATGGGAAACTTGCAGGTCATAGTGGATGGCTTTGCTGCAATGGGATTCCCAAACTGTGGTGGGGCGATAGACGGAACCCATATCCCTATCTTGGCACCGGAGCACCAACCACCGAGTACATAAACCGCAAGGGGTACTTTTCAATGCTGCTGCAAGCCCTGGTGGATCACAAGGGACGTTTCACTAACATCAACGTGAGATGGCCGGGAAAGGTACATGATGCTCGCGTCTTCAGGAACTCTGGTCTGTTTCAAAAGCTGGAGGAAGGGACTTTCTTCCCGGACCAGAAAATAACCGTTGGGGATGTTGAAATGTCTATCGTGATCCTTGGGGACCCAGCCTACCCCTTAATGCCATGGCTCATGAAGCCGTACACAGGCAGCCTGGACAGGAGTCAGGACCTGTTCAACTATAGGCTGAGCAAGTGCCGAATGGTGGTAGAATGTGCATTTGGACATTTAAAAGCACGCTGGCGCAGTTTACTGACTCGGATAGACCTCAGCGAAGCCAATATTCCAATTGTTATTGCTGCTTGCTGTGCGCTCCACAATATCTGTGAGAGTAAGGGGGAGACATTTATGGCGGGGTGGGAGGTTGAGTCAAATCGCCTGGCCGCTGATTACGCGCAGCCAGACACCAGGGCGGGTAGAAGAGTATAGCAGGGCACGGTGCGCATCAGAGAAGCTTTGAAAACCAGTTTTGTGACTGGCCCGGCTACGGTGTGAAACTTCTGTTTGTTTCTCCTTGATGAACCCTCCGCCACCGCTAACCCCCCCAGTTCACTCTACTTCCCTGTAAACTAACCACCCACCCCTCCCCCCTTCGAGCACTGCTTGCAGAGGCAATAAAGTCATTGTTACTTCACATTCATGCATTCTTTATTAATTCATCACACAACTAGGGGGATAACTGCCAAGGTAGCCCGGGAGGGGTGGGGGAGGAGGGAAGAAAAAGGACACACTGCAGTTTAAAACTTTAAAACTTTAACATTTATTGAAGGCCAGCCTTCTGATGCTCGGGCAATCATCTGGGGTGGAGTGACTGGGTGGCCAGAGGCCCCCACACCACGTTCTTGGGCGTCTGGGTCAGGAGGCTATGGAACTTGGGGAGGAGGGCTGTTGGTTACACAGGGGCTGTAGTGGTGGTCTCTGCTCCTGCTGCCTTTCCTGCAGCTCAACCATACACTGGAGCATATCAGTTTGATGCTCCAGCAGCCGGAGCATCGACTCTTGCCTTCTGTCAGCAAGCTGACGCCACCTATCCTCTTCAGCCCGCCACTTGCTCTCTTCAGCCCGCTATTCAGCCCGCCACCTCTCCTCTCGTTCATATTGTGCTTTTTTGCACTCTGACATTGACTGCCTCCACGCATTCGGCTATGCTCTTTCAGCGTGGGAGGACATCTGGAGCTCCGTGAACATATCATCCCGAGTCCGCCGTTTTCTCCTTCTAATCTTCGCTAGCCTCTGCGAAGGAGAAACATTTGCAGCTGGTGGAGGAGAAGGGAGAGGTGGTTAAAAAAGACACATTTTAGAGAACAATGGGTACACTCTTTCACATTAAATTTTGCTGTTCACATTATACAGCACATGTGCTTTCGTTACAAGGTCGCATTTTTCCTCTTATATTGAGGGCCTGCCGGTTTGGTGTGAGAGATCACTCACACAGTGCCAGGCAACAGATTTCGGCTTGCAGGCAGCCATGGTAAGCCACAGTCTTTCGGCTTTTTTAACCTTCTTAACATGTGGGAATGGTTTCAAACAGTAGCGCCCTCATTTCCCATACCAAGCACCCGTTGGGTTGGCCATTTAAAATGGGTTTGCAATGTAAAAGGAGGGGCTGCGGTTTCCGGGTTAACATGCAGCACAAACCCAACTACCCCACACACACACACACACACCCAATTCTCTGGGATGATCACTTCCCCCTTCCCCCCCACCACGTGGCTAACAGCAGGGAACATTTATGTTCAGCCGAGCAGGAACGGGCACCTCTGAATGTCCCCTTAATAAAATCGCCCCATTTCAACCAGGTGACCGTGAATGATATCACTCTCCTGAGGATAACAAAGAGAGATAAGGAATGGATGTTGTCTGCATGCCCGCAAACACCGGGACCATACGCTGCCATGCTTTCTTATGCAATGATTCCAGACTACGTGCTACTGGCCTGGCGTGGTAAAGTGTCCGACCATGGCGGACGGGATAAGGCAGCCCTCCCCAGAAACCTTTTGCAAAGGCTTTGGGAGTACATGAAGGAGAGCTTTCTGGAGATGTCCCTGGAGAATTTCTGCTCCATCCCCATACACGTTAACAGACTTTTCCAGTAGCTGTACTGGCCGCGATTGCCAGGGCAAATTAATCATTAATCATTAAACACGCTTGCTTTTAAACCATGTGTAATATTTACAAAGGTACACTCACCAGAGGTCCCTTGTGTGCCCTCAGGGTCTGGGAGCACACCTTGCGGGAGTTCGGGGGTTACTGGTTCCAGGTCCAGGGTGATAAACATATCCTGGCTGTTGGGGAAACCGGTTTCTCCGCTTCCTTGCTGTGAGTTATCTTCATTGTCTTCATCATCATCTTCCTCGTACCCCGAACCCCGCTTCCCTGTTGCGTGATTCTCCATTGATGGAGTCAAAGCACACGGTTGGGGTAGTGGTGGCTGCACACCCTAGCATGGCATGCAGCTCCGCGTAGAAGCGGCATGTTTGTGGCTCTGCCCCGGACCTTCCGTTTGCCTCTCTGGCTTTGTGGTAGGCTTGCCTTAGCTCCTTAATTTTCACGCGGCACTGCTGTGCGTCCCTGTTATGGCCTCTGTCCTTCATGGCCTTTGAGACTTTTTCTAATATTTTGCCATTTCGTTTAATGCTACGGAGTTCAGCTAGCACTGATTCGTCTCCCCATATGGCGAGCAGATCCCGTACCTCCCGTTCTGTCCATGCTGGAGCTCTTTTGCGATCCTGGGACTCCATCATGGTTACCTGTGCTGATGAGTTCTGCGTGGTCACCTGTGCTCTCCACGCTGGGCAAACAGGAAATGAAATTCAAAAGTTCGCGGGGCTTTTCCAGTCTACCTGGTCAGTGCATCTGAGTTGAGAGTGCTGTCCAGAGCGGTCACAATGAACCACTGTGGGATAGCTCCTGGAGGCCAGTAACGTCGAATTCCGTCCACACTACCCCAAATCCGACCCGCAAAGGCCGATTTTAGCGCTAATCGCATCGTCAAAGGTGGAGTAAAGAAACCGGTTCAAAGGGCCCTTTAAGTCGAAAAAAAGGGCTTCGTCGTGTGGACGTGTCCAGGCTTAATTTGATTTAACGCTGCTAAATTCGACCTAAACTCATAGTGTAGACCAGGCCTAAGTCTAAATGGGGTGGCTTGATTTGTGAAAATTATAAATAAAGA
>NW_020676635.1:0-1684 GCF_002925995.2 Terrapene triunguis
AAGTTCACTTGACACTCGGTGAAAGAACAAGATTAAAAGCTTTGAGAATGGAGATTCTATTTCAATTGAAATATCAATTCATCTCAAAGCTATGGGGACAAATACACCTGACAATACGCGTGTCTATATTGAAAAGGCAAAGTCTACAGGGAGACTGAAATTATACACCTGTTTAATGTTTGCTGATTGTTTTTCCAATAACCTAAAATAAACCAGTTCCTACTCTGATATTTGTTGCTTGTTGCTAAATAAAGGGAATTAAGCTGAGGTGCTGTTTTTCATTAGTGGCCTTATAGATTTACCATAAGTGAATTTAGAACCAGCGCTGCCTTTGGGTACTACATAGTTGCATCATCCCAGGGGCAACAGTAGGAGGCATCTGGCTATAGATACAATGCCTCCTGGAACCTCACCAGTGTGTAGACACATGGTGCTGCACTTCTTGAAGGGGTGCAGAATACTCTCCCTTGCATAGCTAGCCAGCTCCACTGGGCCCTGATCCAAACCCCATTGAAATCAATGAAAATCTTTCTATTTAGTGGGCGCTGGATCAGGCCTCTAACTATCATGGGTGGGGGGCAGAACAAAATACTGGCTATCCTCTGCCCCTCCGATCCCCTTTTTGGGACACTGTGTGCTCCTAGTGGAGTAGCGAGGGACTGCAATTCTTTCCAGCCCTTATATGTGCAAGGAGGACAGCTCCTTGTTTCCCTCCCCTCAGCCATGTAAAGACCAGGGATAGGCTGATTCTGTGTTTGCTTAAAAAATGAACCTTGTCCAGCCCAATTCAGAAGAGCACTTATGAACATGCTTAAATTCTATTGAAATCAATGGAACTTCAACACATGCTTAACTGCTTTGCTGAATGGTGGCCTTATGGTGTAGTTTTTGAGCAAAAGACTAAGTTCTGTAACTCTTACAATTCTATCCATCACTCTGCCTTTGACTTACTATGTGGCCTTAGGTATTTCACTTAACCTCTCTGGACCTCCATTCCTGTTCTGCAACATCTATCAATCGTAGGATTGTGCACTGCCTAGTATCTGAAGACCCCTTCCATGCAAAATCAATACTGAGAGTGTAGTTCCTCATGGACTTAATAAAGTCTCAGGCATTTCTTCTCTCTTTTAAAGGTAAAACTCTGCCTGGGGTAGGGTTTTAGTTTGTTTTGTCTGGCTTGCTTTTACATTCTAATTATTTTTGTGTTTTTGTTTTAGGTTGATTTATTACAAGTTCTTTTTCTGGGGGATGGGGGCTGGCTGAGGTTTTCGGGGTAGAGGAAAATAATACCCACCTCACAGGGATTTTATGGGGCTTAATTATATTTGTAAGAAGCTTTTAGATCTTTAGAGAAAATGTCCTTTCGCCAAACTTTTGAAACTTTGAGATCAAAAAGTCAACACATAAAATCATATTTAGACACCCAAACATGTGGCCTAATTTTCAGAGGTGCAGAATTCTTGTAGTTGTCCTCTCCGGGCCCCCTCCCTCCCGCTTACTTCAGTCAGAGTTGTGGGGAGGGGTGTTGGAACAATTTGTATAGTGGGGGTGCTGAGAGCTATTGGACCCCGTATATAAACCCTGTATATAATAGGCAACAGAGGGTCCTGTGGCACCTTTAAGACTAACAGAAGTATTGGGAGCATAAGCTTTCGTGGGTAAGAACCTCACTTCTTCAGATGCA
>NW_020676636.1:0-1291 GCF_002925995.2 Terrapene triunguis
GGGGCCGGGGGACGGAAGCCCGGGGGGCAGACAGCAGGGGAGGTTGATGGTCCCGCCAGGCCCCAGGAGGAACACGTGGCCGGCGTCCATCGCCCTTGGCCACGCCCGTCATGGCCCCATTCTCTGGCCATTGACCGTTCGGGGTCATAGGTCACCAGCGGCGTCGTGGGTCAAACCCAAGTCCTGGGGGTGAGTCTGGGGCCAAGGGCCCTTTGAATGGAAGAGGCCGTGATTGGCCAGTCATGGGCAAAGGCCCATTTGGGAGGTCAGAGGTCAAACCCAAGGGGCCGATGACCATCCACGCCTAATGGGTTGACCGTTCAAAGGTCGTGGGTCAAGGCAGAGAGGTCGTAGGTCAAGCCCAAGGAGGCTAATGGCCTGGAGATGACCGTTGGCTCTCCATAGGTTGACCATGGAAGGTTGTCACGGAGTCCCCGGGCGATGCTCTGGAACTGCTCCCCACAAAGCCAGGCAGGACTTTGGGGAGCCTCCTCTCCCTCGGAGCAGACTGTCTTCAGGGCAAGAAGCTCACACGGCTTCACCTCCTGGGTCTCTCCTGGGAGCATTCAGCATATACCCCTCCGTGCGCTTCTCACAGCGAGTCCGCCCCGGCGGGGTCCTGGGGCAGCCAGAGGGTCCTGCACCCCCACTTCGCAGTCAGACGTGACTCTCACCCAGCCAGTAACACAGAGGTTTATTAGACGACAGGAACAGGGTCTAAAACAGAGCTTTTAGGTCCAGCGAACGGGACCCCTCCGCCGGGTCCATTCTGGGGCCCAGCGAGGCAGACCCCCGTCTGCCCTCCCTTCCAGTCCCCAGCTAGCTCCAAACTCCCACCCCCGTCCAGCCCCTCCTTCTCTGGGCTTTGTCTCTTTCCCGGGCCAGGAGGTCACCTGATCTCTTTGTTCACCTTTAGCTATTACCTTGCAGGGGGGAAGGGCCCTGGCCATCAGTTACCAGGAGACAGAGTGTCAGTGATTTATGCACACTGGTCTTTCCCCACCACCTAGAGACTTAAGAAATGCACAGGGGAAACTGAGGCACCCACACCGTATTCAGAGGAAACATTAAGAACATTCCCACTTTGTCACAAAGGTCCCATCTCAAGGCTGGGGGTCGTAGGCCAAGCCCCGGGCTGGAGGTGACTCTAGGGGGCGATGGATGCACAGGGAGGTCAGGGGTCGGGGGTCAGAGCGGGGGGGCTGAGCCGTACCTTGGCGGGCGTGAGGCGGTGCCGGCGGTTGACAATGTAGACGGCCGAGTCGACGGCCACCAGGGAGACGGAGGCGCG
>NW_020676637.1:0-7887 GCF_002925995.2 Terrapene triunguis
CCTCCAAGGTATTATGCACCCAGCTCTCATGGGACTTGGTTTTTGGTTTTGCCACTGACATACTTGGTGGCTCTGGGCAATAGCCAATACTTGGTGCTTCACAGCAGGTGAAAAATCAACTCATCCAGTGCTGAACATGGCATGTAATTTATTCCTTATGCCCGGAGGCCAGTTCAGAAGAACAAAGTTCCCATTCAGGCACCAAATGAAATGGTGCCCATGGATGAATTGAATCTGCTAATGACATCAGCCTCATGATAGCCTCTAATGGAAGGAACTGTCAGAACTCAACTCTGAAGATGATCAGGAAAAAAAGTCCCATTATTCACTGCTCTGTCGATCTAAAGTGTCTATATGGCTGCCATGACTGCAGTATCTGAGCCAGGAGTGCTCAAAAACATTCCATCACAATGTTTCCCAATGGATAAATTGCAGGATTCACCAAACAACATTTTCACAGAAAGTCTTCACTTTCCTTGAACATTTTCTGTTTTTCATTTAAAGAAATGAAAACTGGAAAAACAAATATTTTTGGCTGAAAATTGTATTTTTAATTTAATTAAATGTTTTTTGACAGTTTTCAGACAAAAAAGTTCAGTTTTGAGAAATGTTGGGGATTTTCTTTGACAAAAAAACCACAAAATTTTCATGAGGAAACAAAGTTTCCAACCACCTCTGTTTTAACCACTAACTCTTTAAAAGACGGTTACTTACCTTCTGTAACTGTTGTTCTTCGAGATGTGTTGTTCACGTCCATTCCACATTAGGTGTACGCGCGCCGCGTGCACGAACGTCGGAAACTTTTTCCCTCAGCGGCTCCCGTCGGGCCCACAGGGTCTCCCTTCCCGCCAGAGCGGCGCCCCGCCCTAGTGTATATATATATCCCTGCCGGCCCAACCCTCCCTCAGTTCCTTCTTGCCGGTGACTCCGACAGAGGGGAAGGAGGGTGGGAAGTGGAATGGATGTGAACAACACATCTCGAAGAACAACAGTTACAGAAGGTAAGTAACCGTCTTTTCTTCTTCGAGTGCTTGTTCACGTCCATTCCACATTAGGTGACTCACAAGCTTACCATTGGAGGAGGGTAGGAGTCAAGGAATAACAGATTGAAGCACTGCTCTGCCGACCATCGCGTCATCTCTGGTCTGATGATGGACCGCCTAGTGGGCTGTGAAGGTATGCACCGAAGACCAGGTGGCTGCCTTGCAGATCTCCTGGAGCGGGACCTGTGCCAAGAAGGCCGCCGAGGACGCTTGGGCCCTAGTGGAGTGAGCCCTGATCTGAGGTGCAGGCATGTTGGCGAGCTCATAGCACATTCGTGTGCAACGCACGATCCATGCCGACAGGCGTTGCGTCGAAATAGGCTGGCCCCTCATTCTTTCCGCAACGGCCACAAACAGCTGAGTCGATTTACGGAAAGGCCTGGTACGGTCCAGATAAAAAGCCAAGGCCTGCCGAACATCCAGGGTATGTAGGCTGCGATGGCTTGGGTCCGTATGGGGCTTGGGGAAGAACACCGGTAAACAAATGTCCTGCCCCATGTGAAAATTCGTGACCACCTTTGGAAGGAATTTAGGGTGAGGTCTAAGCTGCACCTTGTCTTTATAAAAGACGGTATAAGGAGGCTCCGAGGTGAGGACCCTCAATTCCAATACCCTCCTGGCCGAGGTGATGGCCACGAGAAGCGTGACCTTCCATGAAAGGTGCGTGAGGGAGCAAGAGGCCAGGCTTTCAAAAGGCGGCCCCATGAGCTTAGTGAGGACCAGATTGAGGTTCCACGGGGGTATTGGAGGGCGCGAGTAGGGGAACACCCTCTCCAGCCCCTTGAGGAATCGGACTACAGTGGGATTAGAGAACACGGATCTCCCCGATTCCCCAGGGTGGAACGCCGATATGGCGGCCAGATGCACCTTAATAGAAGCAGGGGCGAGGCCTTGACGCTTGAGGTGCAGCAAGTAGTCCAGAATCAGTGGTATCGAGGCCTGCAAGGGCTGGAAGTGCTGAGGCTCACACCACAGGGAGAAGCGCTTCCACTTGGCAAGGTAGGTTGCCCTTGTGGAGGGTTTCCTACTACCAAGGAGGATTTGCTGGACCTCCTGAGAGCACCTGTGCTCCACGTCACTTAACCAGAGAGAAGCCATGCCGTGAGATGCAGCGATGGCAGGTTCGGGTGGAGTAGGCGACCCCGGTCCTGGGTGATGAGGTCGAGATGGAGGGGGAGGGCTATCGGAGTGGTCACGGATAGTTCCAACAGAGTTGTGAACCAGTGTTGGCGTGGCCATGCCGGGGCGATGAGAATGACTGTCGCCCTGTCCCTGCGGGTTTTCAGGAGGACCCTGTGGATGAGTGGAAATGGGGGGAAGGCATACCTCAGGCTCCCGCCCCACGGGATTGCAAAGGCGTCCGCCGTTGAACCCGGACTGCGGTTCTGGAATGAGCAAAACTGCGGGCACTGGCTGTTGTCCTTGGTGGCAAACAGATCCACCCGGGGAAACCCCCACCTCAGGAAGATTGAACGGAGGATGTCCTGCCTCAGCCTCCACTCGTGCATGAGATAGGACCGGCTGAGACGGTCCGCCAGCCCGTTTTGGACCCCGGGGAGATACGCAGCCCGAAGGTGCACTGAATGGGCTATGCAGAAGTCCCAGAGGAGGAGTGCCTCGTGACAGAGGGGAGAGGACCGGGACCCGCCCTGCTTGTTTATGTAAAACATAGCGGTAGTGTTGTCCGTCAGAACTGACACGCTGTGTCCTCTTATGGTAGCGTGAAAGGTCTGGCAGGCGAGGTGAACCGCCCTCAGCTCCTTCAGGTTGATGTGAAGCAACTGTTCCTCCCTGGACCACAAGCCCTGAGTGCGCTGGTCCCCTAGGTGCGCCCCCCAACCAGGTCCAACACGTCTGTCACTAACGTCAGAACTGGTTGTGGGGCGGCGAACGGGACCCCCGCACAAACCTGCTGTTGATCGAGCCACCAACAGAGGGCGCTCGATACTCGAGCCGGGATCGTGTCGACCATGTCCAATGGGTCTTTGTTGGGGCGATACACCTGGGCCAACCACAGCTGCAGAGGCCGGAGTCTGAGGCGGGCGAGCCCGACTACGTGTGTGCATGCCGCCATGTGCCCCAAGAGTTGTAAGCAACATCTGGCCGTGGTCGTGGGGAATCGCTGAATGGAGGTCACGGCCTCCTGGATAGCCAGGAATCGTGATACGAGAAGACTCGCCCGTGCCGCCACCGAGTCCAGGACTGCCCCTATGAAGTCCAGCCTCTGTGTGGGGACTAGTGAAGACTTGGGCACATTGACCAACAGGCCGAGTTCTCGGAATACTTGTAGCGCCAGTGCCACGTGGGTACGAACCTCCACCTCCGACCGGCCTGCCAGGAGCCAATCGTCCAGGTACGGGTAGACGCGCATCCGCCTTTTTCGGAGAAAGGCTGCTACCACGGACATGCACTTCATGAAGACACGTGGGGCTGTTGCCAGACCGAAGGGCAAGACCGTAAACTGGAAATGGCACTGCTGGATAGTGAAGCGCAGGAACCGCCGGTGGGCCGGGCGAATGGCGATGTGAAAGTAGGCGTCTTTCATATCGAGGGCAGCGTACCAATCCCCCGGATCCAGGGAAGGAATGATGGTACCAAGGGAGACCATACGGAAACGTGGTTTTTGCAAGTACTTGTTTAGCTTGCGAAGGTCCAGGATAGGACGGAGGCCCCCTTTCGCTTTGGGAATGAGGAAGTATCTGGAATAGAACCCTTTTCCTCTGAGGTCCAGAGGAACCTCTTCCACCGCCCCTACAGCGAGGAGGGTCTGTACCTCCTGCATGAGGAGTTGCTCGTGAGAGGGGTCCCTGAAGAGGGACGGGGGTGGTGGGTGGGAGGGAGGGGGCGAGGAGAACTGAAGGGCGTAACCTGACTCTACCGTGCACAGGACCCAGCGGTCCGATGTTATATGAGACCAAGCACGGAAAAAATGGGAAAGGCGGTCCCTGAAACACAGGGGGGGATCCGGGGAGGAGATGGGTACGCTGTCCTCGATCGCAGCTTCAAAATCCTTGTTTATTTCCCGGCTGAGACTTGTTGTGGCCCTGGTTTTGGCCTTGGTTAGGCGTATTGTTGCGCCTACACCTATTGTCCCTGCCCCGCCTACGGTATGGTTCCTGCTGAGGGCGAGGATGGTACTGTCTCTGTGGAGGCTGTGGTTTGAAAGGCTTCCTCTGCGTTACAGGGGTGTGCATCCCCAAGGACTTGAGGGTAGCCTGGCATCCGTTTGCTCCAAAAACAACCCCGAACCCTCAAACGGGAGGTCTTGGAGGGTGTTTTGCACCTCCGGGGGAAGGCCAGAAGCCTGCAGCCACGCTGAGCGCCTCATTACCACGCCTGACACGATAGTCCTAGCGGCCGCGTCAGCTGAGTCGAGTGAGGCCTGTAACGAGGTTTTGGCCTCCGCCTTTCCTTCGTCCACTATGGCAGCGAACTCAGGTTGCGATCCCTGTGGCAAGGCATCCTTAAATTTCGACACTGATGCCCAGGAGTTAAAATTATGCCTATTGAGGATCGCCTGCTGGTTCGCGATCCGCAATTGGAGGCCTCCGGACGAGTAGACTTTTCTGCCAAACAAGTCCAAGCGCTTCGACTCCTTGGCCTTGGGGGCTGGGGCCTGCTGGCCGTGCCGCTCCCTCTCGTTGACCGCCGAAACGACCAGCGAACATGGGGTCGGGTGGGAGAACAGGAAGTCAAACCCCTTGGATGGGGCGAAGTACTTTCTCTCGACGCCCTTTGCAGTTGGCGCAGAGGAGGCTGGTGTCTGCCATACAGCCTTATAGTTCGTCTGTACCGTCTTTATAAGCAGAAGTGCGATCCTGGAGGGACCCTCCGGGCTGAGAATGTCCACCATCGGGTCCTCCTGCTCAACAGTCTCCTCTGCCTGCAACCCCAAATTGAGGGCTACCCAGCGGAGCAGGTCCTGGTGTGCCCGATGGTCAATCGGGGGAGGGCCGGACACTGTTGTGCCCACCACGGCTTCATCCGGTGAGGAGGAGGAGGTCATGGCCTTTTGTGCGTCCTCGTCCTCCTGCAACTCCTCCTCAGCGGGGTGGCCCTCCGGGGTGCGTCCCCTGCCTTGAGGTGCCGGGCTCGGTGCCGAGTCCGTCCTATCTCTGTCGGGCGGTCTGGAGACCGTGGCCTCCGCACGGGAGGCAGGGCGGCACCGTGGGGAGCGGGACCGACATCCTGAGGGGCACGATCTCGAAGTTCTGGATGGGGGGGCCTTGCTGATGATAGGCCCACGGGGTCCAGAACGGCCATTGTCCAGGATGGCTCCAATGTGGTTGCCAAGAGGCCTCGTGCTCTCTAGCGGCGTGCCCTCTGCGGCCATATCTGCTGGAAAGGCCCGAGCCCTCTTCCGACGCTAGGGACGGCGATCTAGAGGGCCACGGCGGTGCCGTTGAGCGGTGCCGTTCCGGAGTCGGGGAGCGGTGCCTTCGGGAGCGGGACCGTGAGAGGCGTCGCGCAGACCTGGATCTGGACCGGTACCGTCGATCCCGGGACCGGGAACGGCTGCGGGAGGGCGGTCTCGGAAACCTTGTGGCCGACGCGTCCCGGTGCCTGCTCGAGCCGGGCTGCTGGGACGGTGCCTCGCTCGCGTCGGGGCCTGACTGTTTGGTGGCCCGTTGCGCGGCGGGAAGCCGGGAGTCCACCGAGGGGGAGCTCGACCGATACCGGCGCCGTGAACGGTGCCGAGATGGCGACCACGATGGGCGCATCATCGCCGGCTTGCCCTTGGATGGCAGTCGCGGCGGAATGTCTTTAGCGCGGAGTGTACTTTCGGAGGACAATTCAATGAGGTCCATGGCTGCCTCAAATGTGTCCGGGGTGGAGGGCTGTTCCAACAGTTCCTCCAGCCCTTCCTCCTCACTCGACGCGCTTATCCCAGGGCTCGACGGGCCTTTCGGCGCCGGAGCCACTGGTACCGGGACCTGTATCGGGGCCGTAACGGCCTTGGCAGCACTCGCGGTCTTCGTCGGAGCTGACTTCTTGTGCGGGGAACGTCCCCGGGCCTTGGGCTGGCCCTTCGGCCTGGCCGGCGAAGAAGAACGGTGCCGGGTGTGCTCCCACCGAGGCGGCACCGTAGGCTTAGGCTGCCCTGCCGGCGTCGGGTCGCGGACCGATGCCGGGGCACTCCTCACCGAGGTCGACGGTGCCGCAGAAGAGGAGGGCTGCAACGCCGCCTCCATGAGGAGCTGTTTCAGACGAAAGTCTCTTTCTTTTTTAGTCCTGGGCTTAAAAGCCTTACAAATCTTACAGTGTTCCTTTTGGTGAGCTTCCCCCAGGCAACGGAGGCACGAGTCGTGCGGGTCGCTCAATGGCATAGGCCTGCGGCACGTGGCACAAGCCTTGAAGCCTTGGGCGTGCGGCATGCCCCGCCGCCCAGAGCCAGTGCCGGGGTAGCCAAACACCTATCACAAAGAGATTTTTAGGTCTTTGCGAGGGACTAATTAACTGCTACTTAACACTAGGCTTCTAAACACTTAACTATAATGAACTGATAACTATCACTAAACACTTATGCTAAGGGACACTCTCTGACGAGAGGTAGAGTTGTTCCAACATCGCCACGGGTGGTAAGAAGGAACTGAGGGAGGGTCGGGCCGGCAGGGATATATATACGCTAGGGCGGGGCGCCGCTCTGGCAGGAAGGGAGACCCTGCGGGCCCGACGGGAGCCGCTGAGGGAAAAAGTTTCCGACGTTCGTGCACGCAGCACGCGTACACCTAATGTGGAATGGACGTGAACAAGCACTCAAAGAAGAATATATTTATCCTCACCCCAACCCTACAAGGCAGGGCAGTACTATTAGATCCATGTGATAGATGGGAACTGTTGTCCAGACAGAATGACATGCCCAAGATCACATAGGAAATCCAGGGCAAAACAGGGAGCTGAGCTGGGTCTCTCAGGTTCCAGGTTAGCGTCCAAACCACCTGGACCATTCTTCCTCCATCATTGCTGTCACACTGTCTGGAATGGCTCATAACCATGAGTGCCAATCTCAGGTCAGACTGTCAGAACACAGGGCAGACACCCCAAACTGGGGGTATAGTCTATAATTAGATGTCACCAAGCCAGAAATAAATGTGAACTCCTGGATCACTATATGAGTATTACCATGGAGTCACAGACAGTCCCCTAGGATCTCCAGCCAAACTTACCAACCAGATAAACTGGACTTTGTGATGAAAGGTTATTAAAACAAAAAATCACATTATATTAGGTTACTCCCAACCCCAAAGGGTCAGTCACTTATCCCAGGTCAATGGATACTCTTGATCTCACATCAAAGGCAACGCTGGCAGCAAATTTCTCTAGTAAACTAACTAAAGGTTTATTAGCTAAGAAAAGAAATGAAAGTTATTGAGAGGTTAAAGCAGGTAAAATACATTAACAGGTTTGGACAGTCCAAGTTTGTCAGTCCAAAGTGACAGCAGAGATGTGGTGATCTGCTAGTTTTCCATAAGTCTCTCAGGGTTACCCAAGATAACTTTAGGGATCTCTGTCTTGCATCTGGAATGTTCCCTGAAAGTGTCCAAACAACTCAGAAATACAGAACCATTCCCTGGATCCATTCTTATAGCCGTCTTCCCTGGAAAGCAATCTGGCAAGTGTTTCCATCACAGCATGGGTTTTTCCTCTGTTAACTAAATGCAGACAGGGTCTGTGGATTTCCCTTTGTCAAACACAATGACCCGTGCTTTGAAGTTAGCATGTTCTTCATTTACATTTCCAAGGCTCCAATCGCATTTGATGGGCAAACGTAATTACCGGTATACATGGGATGTAGAAATGTAACAGTATACAACAATCCTTCCTTAGTTTTCATGAAGTTCAC
>NW_020676638.1:0-2346 GCF_002925995.2 Terrapene triunguis
GGCACCTGGAGGCCAATGGGGGAGGTGCAGGTGCCCGGGACGAGGCTCTGGGCTTGGCCTGGGCCCTTCCTGTGCATCCCCCTTCCCTGGGCAGCCGCTGGGCCCCTAAACCGACCTCCAGGCTGCCCAGCCACAGCGGTGGGGTCAGCGCGCCCCAGTGCCACGGGGAGGTGCTGGGGGGGCTCCCAGGGGTGGGGTCAGCGCACCCCAGTGCCACGGGGAGGTGCTGGGGGGGGCGCCCCCAGGCCCAGGGGCAAAGGGGGGGGGGTCACGAGAGAGCAACACGCTTTGTTAACAATGTTTTATTTGCCAAAAGGTATAAAAAGTACAAACCTCCCCCCCCCGGGACCCCCCCCCCCCCCCCCCCCCCCCCCCGGCCCCAAGGGCAAAGGACGCCCGGCGACTCCTCGGACACAGACTGTCCAGGCTGCAGCCAGGGTCGGTCCCTGCGGGCCCATCTCGCACTCGGAACAGCCCAGCCAGACCCGGGAGGGGGGGAGGCAGGGCCGTTCTCCCGGAGGCCTGGCTGGGAGCTTAAGGACCAGCCCGAGGCCCCCCCAGGTCATGGTGGAGCCAGGATCCGAATCCAGCTCCCTGGAGTCCCCCCCCAGCGCCCCCCCCGCTGTGTGACCCAATGCCCTGGGCAGGGAGATCCCGTGACGGGGGAGCCGCCCCCGAGTGTGGGGAGGGGGGATGATGGAGGACACGGCTCCCAGCCGGCACCCAGGGCGTCGCTCTGCTGGAGACAGGCCCGGGGGTGAGCCAGAACGAGAGGGCCGAGCTCCCGGCTTCCAGCCCCCTGGGGCAGAGGAGTGGGGTGTGCGCAGGGGAGGGGGGGCCAGGAAGTGGGGGGGTGACAAACATGGGGCGCAGGGGGTGGGGGGGCACTGGAAGGACCAGGGGCTGCAACGTGGGAAAAATCCTGCAGCCACCTGAGCCCCATTCCCCCCCCGGGGGCAGGCAGCACCCCAGAGCCCTGGCCAAGAAGCGCAGCTCCCCTGAGCACCCAGAAGAGACTACAGCTCCCAGCATGCAATGGTGCTGAGTGGTGCATGCTGGGACTCGTAGTCTCCCCAGGTGACCCCCACCGGAGGGAGCCCGAGGCAGGTGGGGCGGGGGGGTTATATCCGGACAGCCCCCGAGACGACACCCTCCCAGAGCCGCGGGGTCAGGGGCACGTAGGCCCCCGAGGTGTCGTCAAGCAGGTACAGCGGGTCCGGGAGGCGCGTGGGGTCGCAGCCCTCGCTGGCCAGACGCACCTTGTGCTGCTTGAAGGTCTGTGTCATCGCCAGCTGGTCCTGCCGGGGAGGGGAGACGCGTCAGAGCTCAGCCGGGGGCTGCAGGGACGGGGGGGGCCCTGCTGGAGGCAAGGGGGGGGGAGGGGGGGGCGGGTGCCAGAGGTGGGGGGCGCCTGCTGGCTGACCCCCCCCCCGGCGTTTCCTGGTGCTTTTCCCGGGCCCTTTAGCCGGCCGGAACCCCCCCCCCCCCCAATACAGCTTCACCAGCCCGAGCTGTTGTGCTGGGTGCTCTCAACACGCCCCGCCCCAGAGTCAGCCGCATCTCAGCCCAGGTGAGAGATCCCTGTATAAACAGCCAGCCTGCCCCACCCCAGAGGCAGCTGCAACTTTCTCCAGGGTGTCATTTCCAAGCCTTTGATGGGGAGGCCGGTGGTGTTTGCATTCCCCACCCCATGGTCCCGGTGCCCGGCGAGCGTTACCTGCACTCTCAGGAAGCGGGGCCGGGCGTAGGGGGGCAGGAACTCCACCACGTGGCTGTACAGACGGGCCCCATCCAGCTCGCAGCCCGGACGCAGGACAATGGCGGCCATCCCAGCCCGGCCCTCGTACCCTGGGGGAGAGGGGGAGCAATGAACACCGTGGGGGGGGGGCCCAGACTGTGCTGGGCGCGGGGAGGAGACAGAAGGGACAGAACCTCCCCCCACCCCGACATTCTCCCACTGGGAGGGAGCTGTACCCCCCGCCCCGGCTTCCCGTTTTCCTGGGGAGCCCCTGGCAGCAGCCTGCGGGGGAGGGGGCAGCAGGGGAACCCAGCCTGGGGGGGTACCTGGCACGGCGACCCCGTAGACATTGACTTCCTGCAGCGAGTCCAGCGCAGCCAGGGCCTCGGCCACCTCCGTCGTCGCGACGTTCTCACCTTTCCACCTGGGGGCAAACGCGGCCTGAGCGGGGCAGAGCCAGAGCCCCCGACCCCCGGCTCTCCGGGGACCCCCCGCTGGGGGGACTGGGCGGGTGGCCACGGGAGAAGCACATGGACCCTGCCAGGCCCACCCGGGTCAGGTCCCTGTGCACGAGGCCGAACCCAGCAGCCCCGTCGGCCCCAGAGGGA
>NW_020676639.1:0-2483 GCF_002925995.2 Terrapene triunguis
TCTCTGTTGCATCTTAGTGTCGAGAAACCATACACCCAAGGTTGAAAAAGAGAGGGTTAAATCCTTAATTGATGTATGCTGGTGAAGTCAATGGAGCTATGCTGACTTATACAAGCTGAGGATCTGGCTCAGAAAAGTTCTTTAACACATGCACCTTAGGTTCCATCCTACCTATGTTTAGCAGAGTCAGATACCACAATTTGTTTAGAAAACAAACAAACAAAGAACCAGAAAACCTCCTGTTTATACTGGTCAGGAAGAAATAAGAATGTAAAGGCAAATCTAAAGTTTGGACTCTTGAGCTAGAACAGAACCTGAATACAAACACTATTGTACATATTAAAAGTTGTCCAGCTACAAAATGTACAATAAATGTGAAACCGAAAGGCATAAAAGCATGTTGCTAATGTTAATTATTGATAGCCAAGAAACTGCATTTTAACAATGGAATAATCTTAATTTAAAATCATTGGTGTTTCAGAAGAGTAAAACAAATATTTCATGCTCCAATACACCATGTGCATACTGCGACTATTTAAAGAATCATTTAAAGTGAGTGACTACTAGTTTGTAAAAAGGGTATTTTGCTCAATCTTTTCAGAGTATAATTAAGTGTGTTAACAGATTTTTGTCTAAGCTTAGTAAGTGGGATAAATATTACTTCTTTTCTCTAAAATTTAATTTAGTATTTTACTTGCAGCCTGAAATTGCCGCAGACTGCAATACTGAAAAGGATGTTTCGGTTCCCATAAAAAAATTCTCTAAATAAGATGTGCTGTTTCTCTGCTATCCCTAATTTTCATTGTACCAGAATTTAAAAACTAGGACTGCTCCCACACCCCAGCATTTTTTAAAGTGTTTTAGATAGCTAAATAATAAATCAAGTTTTCAAACACTATTTTGGAATTTCTTCAGGAATAAGACATTAATAAATGTAGATATGTCTGAACTCAAAACCTTGATCAGAATCTGACTGTGATATTTGTTTATGGATCTCTGTATAATGAGCTGAACCAGAATCCTAGATCAAAAAATCCTCAGCCACAAGAAAAAGCTCAGAGCCAGATCTGGATTTTGTGGTTTCAGCCTACAGGATTTCAAATTAATTAATCCAAAATATCTGGAATAAATGACACCCAGTTATGTTGAGTATGATACATGTGACACACAGTGTCCCATCATTAAGAACAAATAATGGCAAATTCTGACCTGAATAAAAAGCAAAAAGTGATGCAGTGATGTTCCTATTTTTGAATTCACCAGAAATAGATTTTCAAAACATCCAAAGGGAGATGAACACATGGCTCTTGTCAAGAGTCTGATCCAAATCCATAGGGACCAGTGGAAAGACTCTTATAGACTTAGACAACAATATTCATGTTACTTCCAATCCAAAAAGACCAGTTGCTTACCCCAGGTCAATTATACCTCAGATCTCAAACAAAATACAATGCTTGCAGTGAACCCTGTAATACTAACTAAAGCTTTAGTAACTAGGAAAGGGACATGAGAGTCATTTACAAGGTTAAAGCACGTAAGTACAGGTTACAGAATTAGGTTCCAAAAGATGATAGTAGCTGCTATACATGTAAGCTCTGTATATCTGTTAGGGATAACCTAAACTAAGCAGCTTGGGGAGTCCCTTGCTTATGCTTGGAAATATTACCCTCTCCAAATTCCAAGCAGGCTTTTTGTAGCAAAGTACCTCTTCAGAAGCCGAGACACTGGGTACTTGCAGTATTTTCCCCCATCTTTTTTTCCATACTAAAGACAGGACTACTTTTTATCCTCAAAAACAACCAAGATCCGATATTTGTAACTTGATGTTTTCAGTAAATGACTATATAGCTAGACATAAATTCTACCTACACTTGGGAGGGTGACTAAATGATTACATTAGCCATGAGCCAGTTTTATGAAACATCATTTGGCATATCTCATGGACTGCAGTGACATTGGCAAGAATTCTTGCTGTAACTTATCATAAAGTACATAAAAGACTGGGAGAGACTTGCAAATGGGTTTGTTTTCTCCGTACTCCATCACACAGTGTGTGTTATGTGATAATGAAAATCTGCTTTCTAGATTTATGGAGAATCTTCTTAACCAGGACCAGATATATTGGTGTCATATTCATCATCTGGACAACCATCAAAATTTGGGAACTGTTTTCTGTAGGCAAGGCATGTGCTTAACTTTACATGAGTGAGTAGTCCCATTGAAGGCAACGATACTACTTCATGATCATCCTACATTGCAACTGGAAGTGATGATTGCAGCATGTGTAGACATACCTGAGCTAGAGTAACACTAGCACAGATGCCATGGCAGCATGGTCAGTGGCAAGGGCAAGTCATAACCACCTGGCATGCTGGGTATGTGTTTGAGCTACTGACACCTGTGCTGCCGTGGCTTCACTGCTATTACACTGCTCTACAGCCAAAATGCTTCTGAAATAAATGTAGTCAAACTTTACTAATTCT
>NW_020676640.1:0-11162 GCF_002925995.2 Terrapene triunguis
CCTTCTATTGACACTGGAAAGACAGCTGGCAGATTTAGAACAAACCCAACAATTTAACCTGGGTTGCAAGCTCTTGCCATCACCACGTGAGAACCATAGTTGAGAATCAGTTATCATTGTAGAGACTCAAGATTCCAGGGTATGAATATGTATGTGTGAATATTCTAACCTTCCCTTAAAACTTACTGATCCCCAGAACATTCCTGCCAGCAAATCTGTTCATTGGAGTACTTGCGGAAAGTGAACACAAAAGGGTTGTGAATACAGTTGAGGCAAATTCATTTAAAAATTCATCAGTGTGTTGGCAGACCACTCATTGGACTAGTTGCTCTCTCTTGGAGCAACCTGGAGTTATTTATCCCTTTCCTTAACTTGGGCTTTACAAAGACTTAAAACGAGGAGTAGCTTCTAGAAGGAAAAAAGCGATGCATTGTGTGAGACGATGCTATCGTTTCCTTAGATTAATGAGTGCACACTGCTCCAAGAAGAGACTCCTTTCATTGTCACTACCTCTAACAACACCATTTCCCCACAAGAACCCTTGGAACTGGCGTTGCCTACGCCAGCAGGCGGTGGGAATTATTCATGGGGTGCGGTGGAAAACAATCATCCATTGTGGCGTTAATGGTCTGAAAAAAGTTGCTTTTACCAAGGTCATTTAACACCATCAATAAATAAATAATGCGAGGGTGAGGGAATAATTATGATGATGAGGCACTGTGGTAACAGCATGGGCTAAGTGGAGCCTGCGTCAACTTCTTGTATTGCACCTCTCAACTTCTTCTCAACCAACAGAAAAACATGCATGTGTGACCTTCTGGCTGTGAGGTGGTCAAGCTGTGGAAGGTGGTTTTTGGCTTGGGTTGGTGGCATAGCAGGCAGAAGAACTGAGGAGAGAGGTCAGAAAAACACACACCGGCAAAAGTAACATATTCTGGGGTGGGCGATGACAGATCTGCTCTGGACAATTGAGGAACCATGGTCATGCTGGAGTGACTGTCTTGTGCAGCTTGACGTGGGAAGAAAACTTAGAGCGGGGATAGCAGTGGAACTTTCTGACTTCACCTGCATCAGAGTCTTGGCTGGTTTCTGTGAGTTGAGACCACACTAAAAAACTGGTGCTTTAACCTCTCCATGTGTAAAATATGGTTAATAATTATTTATGCCTCTCACAGGGGACTCAAGAGCTTAAATCACTGGTGAGATGCTTAGAGAGCCTGAAGAAAAAGTCTTTGCAAGTACTAAGTATCAATCCAGAATTAATAAACTAGTGCACTCTCTGACTCTTTCAGTATTCAGTGTGAAAAAACACCTCCCTGAGCGCAGCAAGTTTCAGAGCTGTAAAGCGCCAGTGTGGACAGTGCACCAGTGCTGGGAGCCATGTCCCTCATGGAGGTGCTTTTTTTAGTGCATGGTAGCACTTTAGCTACCGTGCACTAGCGCCAGTGTAGACTAGCAGTGTAGCAGTGTACTGGTGGGTATTATTCACATCTGGTTGGATGTGGCTGTCAGATCCGTCTCTAGGCATGTTATAGTCAAACTATCTTTGGATACAAAGGTGTTGTGCAGTGTTTTCCTCTACTGAGTATATCTTGGGACCATAATACATTGCACTAATATAGAGCCCTTTGAGTTTCTCAGCTAAAATTAGGAAGCAAGATCAGGTCATGTTTCAGTTTAATCTGCACCAGACATTTTGTGAATGGGAAGCAGGGTCCTAACTAGACACAAGCAAAGAAATATTCACAAACATTTGTTTGAAAAGAAGCCACAAACCCACTTCCACAGAACTTGAGACTCTTTATTCACTTTCCATGAAGGTTGTATTTTGTGAAAAGAGAAAACATCAGAAACATTCCTGTAAGTGTATTTGCATGAACACTGACATGACAAGAGTTCAGATAGCCATCTGCAAAGATTTTTCTGGGTTTAGGAATCATCCAATCCAGGAGTATGAACGCTACCATGTGTCACAACAATAATCATGAGGAATAGTTTGCAAGATTTATATATGTTCATGTAAACCACTGGGTAAATTATGGATAGATATCAATGTGAGTTTTGCTCTAATAAGCCCTGATCCAGTAAAGCACTTAAGCACATTTTTGCTTAAAGCATGTTCTGAAATTCACCCCCATTCATCAAAGCAGATGTCCGATTTTAAGCACAGAGATTTTAATGAGACTTAAGTGCTTATGTGATTTGGTGAATCAGGGTCTTCCACAAATATACAGCCTAAATATGTGAGCCAGTGGGATTACTCATGTGCTTAAAGTCACACACCTGCTTCAATGCTTTACTGGATCAGGCCTTAATGACTGCAACATGAAGCTCCATTTAGTTTAAGAATGAAACTAATTTTCAAAAAAAAATCATCAAAAAAAGATTGACCATTCCGAGAGGCTAAAGGTGAAACTAGACAAATTCAGAGATCAGATTCTACATCCTCTTGGAATCTTCAAAGAAATGTGGCATATACGCTGTGGCTTTTTCAGATCCTCAAAACAATTTTTAAATCAAATTATCTTTTGCATTTATCAGATAAATAATTCTATCAGCTGCCCAACATCAGCAGCAGCCCCAGGAGGGTCTGCAAACTAGCTGCTGAATAAGTGGTTAAATAAATCTGTTACAATGATACGGGTAATGAAAAACTAAAGTGACATCATGTCTTCTCCAACGTAAAGTCAAATCCTATTTGCTGCTGCTTTTTTGGTGATATTGTATTTCTATAGTAGCCGAAGATTTATTTGTGGGGTGTAATTGCAGGGCCCAAAATAGCTCTAGCATCTTTTCTGAGATAGGATCTTAAAAAGCCAACATTCATACAGCAGAGTCTTATCATAATGTGACATTTCACTTAAGGAAACCCAAGACTCAAACATCCCTAAATTTATAGACTCTTTGTGCGTTAAGAAACAGACATGAGCTCAGACTTTGACCATAATGAATAGGAGCAGCAGCATGAACACCCAGCTATTTATATGAGGGCCGTGTCTCCACAAGAGGCTGCAAGGTCTTTGGGTCAAGTTCCTCTACCAGCTGATGTTAATGTCTCTTTGCCTTTTATTGGAAATTGGATTAAACCACAGCAAGGTGCAAAATGCAGCCATGAAACTCAACTGTTCAATAGCTCCGTAACATACAACGCATTCCAGACAGCCTCCAGCCGTTTGTTTGGAAGAGACAGAAACATTAGAATGTCTGGTGTAAGACTTCTTTGACTGGACTGCAGTTTAGGAGCCAGCTAGTCCCCCCATAAAGAAGGGGGGGGAACATAGGAATTCCAGTATTGTAAAATCTGGGCTGCCCCATCAGCGTAACCGGCTAATCTTAAGAGTTGAGTAAACATAGCTGTAGTTTCTGGGTCCTGTGAGCCATGGAGGGCTACGTATTTTACATAAGGGGCATGAAAGAGAAAGACTATTCTTCGGCTCTTGCATGGGAATGGCCCCTAATCCGGGAAGGATGCTAGAGACCTATAGCCCTTTGTGCCCCCAGATGCAGTGTCTGAGCACATTTGGTGTTTAAAAACCCAATCCAACGTCCGTTGATATAAATGTGGGTCTTAGCATTACTGGAACGCTTCTTCTAGAATGCTTTTTCCCCACATTCTGAATTGCATTTTGAGTCAGCCATGCCCACTTGCACCACTATAGTCCCTCCCTGCTCCACCAACACTCATGTGAGCAGTGTTCCATTTGGATGAATGTGCACGGAGAGCACACGCTGGGCCCATAGCTTCGATTTGGTGAGCCTCCAAGCAAAATCAATTTCACGAGGAAAGGAAATTCACTCGGCGCACAAGCCATTTACAAAGGGCAGCTCCTGCAATCAGAGGACGGAGCCGACACTGAGGCGACATCTACACTGCACACCTCTTGTGGCAGCATGCAGCATATGTGTCGCTACCTACCTCGGTGAAGGCTCTGGCAGGCAGGAGGCAACGGAGAAAGGCTCAGCATCTTTCGTGAACCTTTCCCAGCCTCACAGAAAGACTCCTGCAGCCGAGAGCTGCTGGAGCCTTTCCCTGCTTCCTCCCTTCTACCAGAGTCTTTCCCTGCAGGGGGAAAGACTCCAGCAGTGGGGGGGTAGTGGACACTACACTGCTAAAAATAGGAGTGTAGATGAGGAGAAACAGCTTGGGTGAGAGGAGAGCCCTGTAGGGTATATACACAGGTGTCAGGTTCAGGTGTGTATTTACTCATCTAAGTAGTGCCTCACCGTCTACACTGCCATTTATACCCATGCTAGGTGGACTACACCGGTGTTTCTCAAACTTGGGACGCCGCTTGTGTAGGGAAAACCCCTGGCGGGCCGGGCCAGTTTGTTTACCTGCCACGTCCGCAGGTCCGGCCGATCGCGGCTCCCACTGGCCGTGGTTCGCTGCTCCAGGCCAATGGGAGCTGCTGGAAGCGGCGCAGGCTGAGGGACGTACTGGCCGCCACTTCCAGCAGCTCCCATTGGCCTGGAGCAGCGAACCGCGGCCAGTGGGAGCCACGATCGGCCGGACCTGCAGACGCGGCAGGTAAACAAACCGGCCCGGCCCGCCAGGGGCTTTCCCTACACAAGCGGTGTCCCAAGTTTGGGAAACACTGGACATGCCACCAAAAGGAGTGTGCAGCATATATGTTCCCTCAGGTGACCAGTCACTTGGCTTGGGTATCATATTTCAAATCTCCTATACTTGAATGAGTTCTCACAGCAAATCCCAGTGGGAGCAGACCAGAGACTGAAATGTGCTTGAAAAAAGTACTTGTCAAACAATTTCAGATCACAAACCACCACAAAAAATGGTGATTGGCTCATGGACAATTCACGGAGTGAGGAAATAGCTCTAAACTCCACGGATGAGTACCAGTGCTATCACAGACAAAGGCTATTGTCCCATGAACGGAGTTACCCAGACTCCGAAGTCTCTTGACGTGTTTTAGTTGGTGTCCCACAGTCATCCAGCAACACAAACTTTTGAATAGTAAGTAGCAAATCATTCCAGCTGGCACTTGCTCTACCATTACCAAGGTCAAAGCATGTATATTTAGGAGCGTAAGACGGTTGATGTTGATGCATCAGTGTCCACTTGACTAACCCTGTTGAATTTTGAAGCAGCAATGACATACCCTCTATACTTAACCACTACAGATGAAATCGTGGCCCTATTGAAGTCAATAGCAAAACTCCCAATGACTTCACTGTGGCCAGGATGCCACCCAGATCTGACAGAGGTTTATGAACATCTGGTGAAATATCTTGAGATGCAGAATAGAGCTGGTAAATTGATCAAAGGAGAGTCTTGCCTATGATGGGCTGGGTGGGAGAGAGGGGTTCCATCCTTTACATTCTGGAGAAAAAAGGCGGTGTTGGGGATCTTATTGCAGAGTATAAAAATGCTAAAGTGGGTCACAATCTCTCAGTGAGTAGGGCAAGGATCTGTTTAAATTCAATGTGAAGACCCTTGGGTATAAAAAAACAAACAAGCCAAAGTTTGGATAAAAACATGGTGATTTTTATTTTGTTTTTTGGTTGTCTTTTTCCCCCTTCCTCCAAAGGTAATCAATGTCAGCATGATGGGGTGGAAACTAGTACGGATGTAAATTAAAATACAAACACAATATTCCATACAGGAAGCTTTGAAAATACTGTAAATGAATTCAAGGATTGGAGGCGTCATTTGTTTTGAGTGGATAATGTAAAGCTGTGGGGGAAGAGGAAAGAGGGGAGTTGGTGCATTTGCAAAGCACAGAACGGGCACAGTATGAGAATGAAGCTAGATAGATTTGAGAGGTAGCAGAATTCTGCCCTGGAGATGGCTGAATTTCTCTGAGGAATGAACTAATTCTTGTACACACACACACACACGTAGAGTACACTCACACACAACACACACACACCGTTTGTAAAGCCCTTTGGAATGAAAGGCACTGTCTATAAATATAACATTGTTATTGCTTCTGCAAGATTTAATTCATGAATGGTCTGGCAAATGGAGCTAATTCCCAAAAAGATGCAACTTCATTTCAAGAACAGCATCCTGATGAAATTTCAAACAAAGCCAGCCAGCGTCTGAAAGAGATAACCTCACCTCTGATGGCATCGTGTTGACACACGTCCTTTTCAGAAAAGGAGAAATCAAAGCAAGTGCCCATCCCCAGAGGAGGTAGCAGATATCAGTGAAAGGTACACTGCCGGTAATATAAAATGGTGTATAAAATGTCACCCAGCACTGAATGCCCCCAAGTGTTCTTCTGTAGATACAAACACAGGGAGGAGGAAATGTCTCAAATTGTGTGAAATTCTCTGTTCTGAATGAAAGCCAATGTCATCTAATAAAGAACGGGTACAAAAACATGGTTCTTTTTTTCCTGTGATTACAGTGGGGGTCTGGGACACAAGTGACGTGAGTTTGGATCTTGATTCCGCTGCTGATTTAGTTTGTGAGCTCAGGCAAGTCACTTGAAATCTCTGCTGCTCAGTTTTCCCATCTTTAAATTAGTCACTTAATTTTTTAAAAGCACTCAGAGCTCCTCAAATGTAGGGAATAATAAACAAGCAAGACATTTTATTATGTTGTATGCATAATTTTGTTACTTTCCTAAAATCTCATCCACAGCTCACTGAAATCAATGGAAAGACTCTCACTGATTTCAGTGGACAGTGGATCAAACCCCAATCTATGTATTTTGAAAAGACTAAATTGAAATACCAGCAGAATTCAGATAGATGGCCACGTAATCACGGCAAAGATATTAATTTCCCTTTTCAATCTGAGTATATTACACCAATGGCCAGGCACTAATTTGGACCACTGCAGGTTTAACGCCTAGCAACAAGCAGAAAAGTGGGTTGTATTTCATTCGCTAGCAGCAGCTGTAGCGGGATGCTAAACTGTATTATTCAGTGCAGCCACTAGGTGTGTAAAATACCTTATTTAAATTAACCTCAGCCAGACCTGGCAAAGCATTCAAGGATCTTATGACAAACACATTTGGTGTGTATAATAAGCAAGCTTTGTGACCAGTCCATATCTGGTACAGAAATACGTGACATGGTATCAGGAATAAATGAAGAACAGGCAGCGGCAGCTCCAGGCACCAGCGCTCCAAGCACGTGCCTGGGGCGGCAAGCCGCGGGGGTTGCCCTGCTGGTCCCTGCAAGGGCGGCAGTCAGGCAGCCTTCGGCGGCATGCCTGCAGAAGGTCCGCCAGTCCCACGTATTAGGCGGCAATTTGACGGTGGGTACGCCGGAGCCGCGGGACCGGCGGACCTCCCGCAGGCATGCCGCCGAAGGCAGCCTGCCTGCCGTGCTTGGGGCAGCAAAAAAGCTAGAGCCGCCCCTGAGAACAGGTACAGAGAAGGGCTACTAGGATGATCTGAGGAATGAAAAACCTATCTTCTAAGAGGAGACTCAAAGAGCTTGGCTTGCTTAGCCGCGCCAAAAGAAGGCTGAGGGGAGATATGATTGCTACCTATAAATACATCAGAGGGATAAATACCAGGGAGAGAGAGGAGATATTTAAGTTAAGCACCAATGTGGACATAAGAACAAATGGCTATAAACTGGCCATCAACAAGTTTAGGCTTGAAATTAGGTGAATGTTTGTAGCCATCAGAGAAGTGAAGTTCTGGAATAGCCTTCCAAGGGGAGCAGTGGGACAAAAAACCTAACTGGCTTCAAGACTGAGCTTGATAAATTCATGGAGGGGATGGTATGATGAGACTGCCTACAATGGCATGCAGTCGATCTGTGACTGCTAGCAGCAAATATCTCCAGTGGCTGGTGATGGGACACTAGATGGGGAGGGCTCTGAGTTACTACCGAGAATTCTTTCCCAGGTGTCTGGCTGGTGGGGCTTGCCCACATGCTCAGGGTCTAACTGATCACCATATTTGGGATTGGGAAGGAATTTTTCCCCGAGTCAGATTGGTAGAGATCCTGGGTTTTTTTCACTTTCCTCTGCAGCATGGGGCACGGGTCACTTGCAAGTTTAAACTAGGGTAAATGGTAGATTCTCTGTAACTTGAAGTCTTTAAACCATGATTTGAGAACTTCAGTAACTCAGCCTCAGGTTAGGGGTCTATTATAGGAGTGGGTGGGTGAGGTTCTGTGGCCTGCAATGTGCAGGAGCTCAGACTAAATGATCATGATGGTCCCTTCTAGCCTTAAAGTCTATGAGTCTATGAACAGCAACAATGGTTGCAGACACAAGGAACAACCACAAAGGTGGCAGGATCTCATTAACATGCCACTCTTTAATGCCCCAGAGACCTTCAGCTTTGACAAACCTTCAGAATGGACAGACTGGAAACAGTGTCATGCAAGATTTTGCATTGCTACCAAGCAGCACTAAGAAACTGGAGATATGCAGGCATTGTCTTTAATTTATGCTGTGGAAAAACAAGCAGAGCATATCTTTAAATCCTTTGACTTTACTGAAGACTGTCACAACGATGACTATGAAATGGCTATGTTTGATGCATACTTTATACCTCAGAGAAATTTGGTTTATGAAAAAGCATGTTTGCATCCTAGAATTCAAGAACCAAGGAGTAAATACTGAGTGTTTTATAAGCACTCTGCATACGCTGGCTGAAAACTGTGATTTTTGGAAATGCAAAACATGAAAATATTACACCCATGTTATCTCTTTAGGGGCGATAAACAGACACTAGAGTGTTAGAAGTCATTATCATAAAACCACGAGGCAAGGGGAGAGAACTCCCGGGAAAAGAGGGACAAATTCCAGCCTACATGCCTAAGGTGTGGAAAAACTCACATCCCACAAGATGATGTATGTCCAGCCAGAGGTACGCAGTGTAATATATACACAAAATATGCACATTTTGCAGCTGTTTGCCACATCAAAGAAGTCAGAGAGTTGACTCATCTTACAGGCAATCAAGAGCCATTGTTTCTGAGATCTATCACTTGTGATGAGATAGAGCCTGCCTGGAGAGTGAAACTGAATATTCCTGGCAAGACTATTGACTTTAAAATTGACTCCGGAGCTGATGTCACAGTCATATCAGAAGGGATTTACAATCACCTTCATCGCTGCGAGAGTTGAAGTTACCTGAGACAGCTCGAACTAGCCCAGGAGGTATTCTGAACTGCATGGGTCAATCCACCACAGAAACATCCTACAAAGACAAAAGCTATGCATTCAGAGTGCATGTGACCAAAGGCTCAAAGGCCAATAACCTTCTCAGCTGCAGCGTGGTGGCCACAATGGACCTAGTGAGAAAGGTGGAAGAACTCAATGGAGGATTTGATGATATAGGACTTTTGAGAGGCGATCCAGTACAAATCCATTTAAGAGACAATGCTGAACCATGCAGTGTACAAACACCTCTATCTGACAGAGGACATCATTACCTGGTCATCATGAACTATTTTTCCATGTATACAGAAATAATGTACTTGACAGACATAACATGTTGCAATGTTATCAAGAAACTGAAGTGCACTTTTGCTTACTTCAGTATTCCAGAACAACTGGTGATGGATAAGACCACAATTCACTGCAGCAGAATTTAAGTCATCCCAAATGAAATATGATTTTGATCATATTACTAGCAACCCACATGTGAAAGGAGAGGCTGACACAGCTGTACAAACAGCCAAGAAAATCCTACAGCAGGCAGATCCATTCCTTGCTCTTCTGAGTTACAGATCAACACCAATAGCAGCCACTGGATATAGTCGAGCACACTTCCTGATGGGAAGACAACTCAGAACTACTTTTCCAACTTTGGAAAAGAAACTGTTTCCAAAGCGGCCACACATGAAGAGAGTAGCCAAACTGTATCAAAAGGCTAAAAGAGCTTACGAACACTTTTAGAACAGACGTCACTCAGCTAGAGAGCCATCTTACAGCAAAAAAACTTCAGGACCAGACTCCAAAGAGAAACTGCTGAGCTCCAGTTCATTTGCAAATTTGACACCATCAGATCAGGATTAAACAAAGACTGTGAATGGCTATCCAACTACAGAAGCAGTTTCTCCTCCCTTGGTGTTCACACCTCAACTGCTAGCAGAGCACCTCACCCTCCCTGATTGAACTAACCTCGTTATCTCCATACTGATTTATACCTGCCTCTGGAGATTTCCATTACTTGCATCTGAAGAAGTGAGGTTCTTACCCACGAAAGCTTATGCTCCCAATACTTCTGTTAGTCTTAAAGGTGCCACAGGACCCTCTGTTGCTTTTTACAGATTCAGACTAACACGGCTACCCCTCTGATCTAGAACCATGTTTGTATCAAATTGGATGGAGAAAAAGGATGGACAATTCTCGCTGTCATAAAGAAAAAAAATTCAGCGCCCAGATCATATGTGATCAAGTCCAACAGTGGAGAGTTCAACAGAAACTGTCGACATCTACCATGTGTTCCTCAGAAAGAACAATCAATAGAGCAAACTCTACAGATGGCAGATGAAGAAGAAGTCTCAAGGATTCCAAGCCAACCGCAGCCAGTCATTGCAACTAACAGACAGCCAGATGACCAAGTGTTACATGTTCTGGTCATGTAATTAGAAAGCCAGTACGATTCGGAGACCCTTAACAGACTGATACATACTGAACTTCAAAGACAGCATGATAGTATAATATTGTAAATGGTAGGAATGTAGAACTTAAAGGGAGAGATGTAGTGGAATGCTAAACTGCATTATACTGTTCAGCCACTAGCTGGCACTGTGTAAAATACCTTATTTCAGTAGTTCTCAAAGCCGGTCCACGGCTTGTTCAGGGAAAGCCCCTGGCAGACTGGGCCGGTTTGTTTACCTGCCGCGTCCGCAGGTTCGGCCGATTGCGGCTCCCACAGGCTGCGGTTCCCTGCTCCAGGCCAATGGGAGCTGCTGGAAGTGGCGCGGGCCGAGGGACGTACTGGCTGCCGCTTCCAGCAGCTCCCATTGGCCTGGAGCAGCGAACCGCAGCCAGTGGGAGCCATGATTGGCCGGACCTGCGGACGCAGCAGGTAAACAAACCGGCCCGGCCCCACAGGGGCTTTCCCTAAACAAGTGGCGTCCCAAGTTTGGGAAACACTGCTATAAGGGCAGGGGGTTGTACTAGATGATCCAATAGGTCTTTCCCCTCTCTAATTTATTTGATTCTGTGAGTTATTTTAGTGTACTGCAATGATAATGGTAGCATTTATGGATTT
>NW_020676641.1:0-2676 GCF_002925995.2 Terrapene triunguis
AGGAAACATTCTGTAGAACCCATGGAGAGGAAAAAGAACAATTGCAGGAGGCAGACAGTGAAAGAGATAGTTTGGCTTGTCCCTAGCATGACACCAATAGCCTTGGGGACACATGCTGTGGTGAACCAGATCTCCAGGAAGGAGAGATTGCAGAGGAAGAAGTACATGGGGGTGTGGAACTGTGGGTGGGTCCACACTAAAGCTATGATGGACACATTCCCTAGGATCGTTAGCATGTACATCACAGAAAACAGCACAACAAGGGACATCCGGAAATACCAAGTGCCAGGAAAGCCCAGTAAGATGAACTCTTGCACACTTGTTTGGTTTTCTGTTTCTCTACTGGTCATGAGGTCCATCTGCCAAGAAATAAGAGAACATTGGAGGCAAGCAGTTAAAATGCTGAACTCAGTTAGATACTACACAAACTTGAATGTTCAAGCGCAGGACTGTAACACCTTACCCTGTTGTAATGCATGTCAACGGCCCTGTCTAGATGAAGTGTCAGTGTGTGGCAAGCCAGAGTGTGAATCTACAGTGCAGTGTGTGTCAGTGTGGGCACTGTTACCACTCACTAAAAAGTTCCCATCAAACTACTTCTGTTTTAAATTACAGTAAATCAAAGCACACTAAGCAACTGTTAGTGGGAAGCAGAAAGATTCACACGGAAACTTAAAGCATATTTACACTGCACACTTCTTTTGACCGTGTGTATGGCGAACAGTGTATACACAGCTTGCCCCCCTAGCATGGGTAATAATAGCTGTGTAGATGGTGAGACACTGCATTGTCAAGTAGAGTAAAGACATGACACTTCTTTTGAAGGCATATAGGATACATACACAGCTCGCCCCAGTAGCATGGGTATAAATAGCTGTGTATATGGTGAGGCACTGCTTAGGCAAGTAGAGGAAAAACATGCCTGAACCCTGTGGACATTTACCAAAGTAGGTACCTTACACAGCTCTCTATGTCCCTAAGCTGTGTCTCCCCCGTGCACAGTGCCATTTTTAGCAGTGTAGTGTCTCATTGCCTCCCCACCTCTGGAGCCTTTCCCTGGCCCAGTAAAGTACTCTGAAATCTCCCTCCTGACAGAGTCTTTCACTCCCACATGTAGCTACACACCGCAGTGTGGATCAGCTTCCTCTTCACTGTGGTAACCCCTACATGCTGCTGAAAGTGTTGAGCAGTGTAGACGTAGCCCTAGTGTGTGCTGTAGATTAACAGCCCAACTTGCTGTGCACTAACTCTCCATCTAAACAAACCCAAATACTCATATGAACCTTACGGCAAAATAACACAAGTTTGTTTCAACACTTGTATAATTGTTAACCTTCCAACAATGTTCAGGTGATTGCTAAATATGGTGAGAAGCATCAACATTCCTGTAAGATTTATTTTTTAAGGCTGTTGACACATTTATCATTCACGTAACTTGCTTAAAAAGTCCACTAGGTGCCAATCCACCTAGAACTTAGGTGCTATTGAAAATCTTACAATATTTCTTTTTCAGATATTAGTTATCATCCTGCCCAGCTTCCTGAACCTCTCCTCTATTTATATTTCAGTGACTCTTAGAGACCTCAGCTGAGATCAGGGGGCCATTAGAGTACTGTAGAAACATAGAGTAAAAGAAAGACCTTTCCCTAATGAGATTACATTTTAAATAGACATAGGGTGGATGGGGAAACAGATGCACACAGACATCAAGTAATTCATCCAAAGTCACACACAGCAAGTTGAAGGTAGAGGTGGGAAAACAATCCACGTGTCCTGACTCCCAGTTCACTGCCCTATGCGCTAGATCATACTCTCAGTGAAAGCAATTGGATGATCAATTATTTCTGGATGCCAAGTAGTTTTGGCTGAAAATTTCCCATCAAAACTTGTTTTCAACAGAAAATATTGGCTTTTAAACTAAACACAAATTTTCATGGAAAGTGTCTCCTCTCCAACCCCCCAAATTGTTTAATTTTCACCAGTTTTCAGGCAATGATTTCCTGTTTTTTGCTGCTTATCACACATGAGATATGGAGGACACTGTATGAGATGATGAAAGTTGTCAGCTCGATGAGTCTTGTGTCAGTGCAGGAGAGTGTTATCCAGGAATCTATGTCAATAAAGAAGGGATTGATAATGTTAGGGCCACAGAAGGACAACCCGGATATTAGAAATGCCAGCACAGAGATGACAGGAATCCATCAGCCAAGAGCCAAAGGTAAGTTAAGCAGAGAAGGTGCTGTTCATGAGACAGCTGTAGCACAATGTATGGCATATGGCCAAATAGCGATCATAGGCCATGACAGCCAGGATGGGAAATTCTGTAGAGCCCAGAGAGAATACAAAATATAGCTGCAGGATGCAGGTGGTGAAAGAGATGGTTTGGCTTCTCCCGAACATTACACCAAGGGCTTTGGGAACACAGACCATCAATTACCATATCTCCGGGAAGGAGAGATTGCAGAGGAAGAAGTACATGGGGGTGTGGAGCCATGGGTGGGTCTACATTAAGGCTATGTCAGACACATTCCCTACAAATTGTTAGAAAGTACATAACTGAAAACACCACTACAATGGAAATCCAAAAATATCAAGTGCCGAAAAAAACCAGGAGGATGAACTCCTGCACGCTGGTTTGGTTTTCTATTTCTGCCCCAGCCATGAGGTCCATTTGTC